>NC_048567.1:6119876-6127376 GCF_013265735.2 Oncorhynchus mykiss | reverse complement strand
ACTGTAAATTGGACAGTGCAAAATGTAAGCTTTCTGCCAATATCAGATATGTCTATGTCCTGGGAAATGTTCTTCTTACTTACAACCTCATGCTAATCGCATTAGCCTACGTTAGCTCAACAGTCCCGCAGGGGACCCACCAATCCTGTTGAGGTTAGGTCTGGCTCAAACAGAAGCCTGTAGAGGTTAGGTCTGGCTCAAACAGAAGCCTGTAGAGGTTAGGTCTGGCTCAAACAGAAGCCTGTAGAGGTTAGGTCTGGCTCAAACAGAAGCCTGTAGAGGTTAGGTCTGGCTCAAACAGAAGCCTGTAGAGGTTAGGTCTGGCTCAAACAGAAGCCTGTCTCTAATAAGCACCAGTTGTGTTCAGTGATTGAAGCAAATAAACGCCCAGGCTATAAATGTACGTTTTACAGTATATGACCAAATGTGTTTACATGCGTGCTTGTGTGTGTGTGCGTGTGTGCGTGCGTGTGTGTGGTGGAAGGACGCAGGTGCCATCCGTCTTAGTGTAATCCAGGAAGTGTGTCTCAGCAGGAGAGGAAGTGCTTCAGCGGGGAGCCCCTCCCACTCATGAATATTACATTACCCCCCATAATATACTCACCTGACTTGACCAATTTTAAGTACTGGCAGGCAGCAACACAAAGAAATACCTAAAACACTAAAAGGACCAAGGCACTCTTCAAGTATATAGTTTAAAATGACTTTATTTTAGTTATGGCATGTTCAGTAAAACACAAAGTGTAAAACTCTGAAGCGTTTCGGCGTCCTAGTTTTAAACGGTTTGTTCAATTGAACATGCCATAACTAAAATAAAGTGATTTTAAAGTAATTCTATGAAGAGTGACTTGGTCCTTTTAGTGTTTATGACCATTTTAGCCATTTACCAAAGAGCACCTTCTACCTACAACATTCTACTGTGGTATTCCAGCAGGACTTCCTCCCTTCATTTTCTATGAACAAATAACACTTTTATATTTATATATATATATATATGTAATATTTACCATGTTGTACTGTTTAGTTGTTGGTTTGATGGCTGCTGCGCTCACACACAACCTTGTTATGTGTTTGCAATAACTGTTTTCAGGATCCCCTTTAAAAAAAGGCGATGATACATCTCAAAGGACTATTCTGCCTCCATCTCTGATAATAAATACATGCAGTGGGATACCACCTGCTTAGAGTATATGTGTGTGTGTGTGTGTGTGTGTGTGTGTGTGTGTGTGTGTGTGTGTGTGTGTGTGTGTGTGTGTGTGTGTGTGTGTGTGTGTGTGTGTGTGTGTGTGTGTGTGTGTGTGTGTGTGTGTGTGTGTGCGTGTGTGTGTGAGAGAGTGAGCTGTGTGTGTGTGTGTTCTAATGGGAGCTCTAATTAAGACTCTGGGGGTATCTGCTATCTGTCAGCGCTGATCGATCGGCTGGCAGAGACTGACAGCTCCTTCTGTGTGTCTGTGTGTCCGTGTGTGTGTGTCCTTGTCTTTCACTTCTGTCGTTGAGCTCTCTGCTCTCTGTGTGTGTTGGTGTTATGTTACTCGTCACTCAACGCTGTCACTACCTGTGTCAGAGGAGAATGAACACACACACACCGTCTCTGTACACAGTGTGCCGTTCCTTTCACCTGACAGCTTACTGGACACAGGGACATCATTCTCTTTGACAAAGGGACAAGATGTTCAGTGTTCTGAACACACACACACACACAGACCACGTGGTCAGGCATGGGCGATGTTCTAAACGGTTTAACACCTGGATGAATGTGTGTGTGTGTGCGTGTGTGTGTGTATGTGCGCGAGTGATGGCAGTGACAGTATAGACGGTGTGCTGTGAAATGTCACCATGGCGATCGATCATGTTTAGCGAGGGTGGAGGCTGATCTGGTCCTCACGCTTACATGAACCCTCCATCCCTCCTCCTCCATCCCTCCTCCTCTACTCCCCATCCCTCCATTTCCCTACTAATTCTCCTCTCCTCCGTGTGAGAGCCCGAAGGGTCCCTAGGGAGAGGAGATCCCTCTTACCTGTCAAGACCAACCAACCGTCACCACACACAAACACGATCAGACACACACACGCACGCTCAGACACTCGGACACAACTACACACACTCAGACACACACACACGAACTCAAAGACACACACACACATGAGTTCAGACACACACACACACTTCATTCCACATATCACACTTATTCAGTGATTTTTATTTCATTTATTTAGAAATGTGTGCAGGATCAATTCCTTGCAGTGAATCCTCTGGTTTCCCTCATTGTCCTGATATAACATTAATTCATGGTACTGTGAGTGAAGATGATGATGATGATGATGACGATGATAGAAACAGCAGACTCAGTCAGTCAGAATAACCAGTCAGTCAGAATAACCAGGCAGTCAGAATAACCAGGCAGTCAGAATAACCAGGTCTACTTCATGATGTCAAAGTGATGAACAAAAACTCCAGTCAGAGGGAAATAGAAAACAACTTTTTTTACTTCTTTTAATTTCTCTTCTTCAAAAAAACAATGCACAACTTGTACCACAATATTTGAAAAAGCTAAAAACACTTCAAAATATTAGTTTTGTATATATATATATTTATATATCTATAGAATTGTATTTTTTCCTTCTTTCAAAACGGATGCCTGTGAGTGAGTCTGTGATGTGTAATGGTGGATGGCCGGGTGGGGGTGGAGGGGGGGGACCACACACACACACACACACAGGCGCAGTCTGACACACAAACCAGGCCAGGCTGTCATAACAGCTTCATAAGAGCTTATAACAGCTTATAACACACCATGCATATGCTCCTGTACTCCTACACAGAAACACATAGACAGTAACACTGTCCTCCCATCTCTCACAGCCTCCATATTACAAACATATAAAAAGAGCATGACTGCGGAATGTTTCAACCTCTCCCAGGCCCCTTACAGTCATCCATCGAGCACCCTTCTACTCCCAGCCCCCCTTTCCTCCTCTCCTGTTCTCCTCCTCTCTGCCTCTTCACTCCCTCTCTCGGGGAGCAGGGTGGGTGTGTGTCTGTGCTTGTCACCCTCTGAGGGTGTAAGTGCTGCTTGCGTTCTTTCCTCCAATAATCCTAAGAGTTCATTCTTAAATCTACCACAGCCAGTTCAAGTCTGAGAGACTGAGTCATCAATGGTTAGTGCTGAGTACCTCCTCACCCAATCTCTCTTTCTCCCGGAGCTACTGACAGACTGGCAGTACATGGCCAGTCTTAGTATTAGAATCATTTAGAGTTTGAAATGAAACCTTCCCATCTCTAGCTGTTGCGTTAAAAAAAAAGATAGCACTAAAGAAATTGCACTTGGACAACAGAGCCAAACAGCAGTCACTTCACTGTGTGTGTTGGGTGTTTTATATAGATCTTCTGTTTTAATGCCTTCTGTTGTGTGACTAAGCTCACACACACACAGACAGATTGCTGGGTCACTCACGCTGTACGTCGTCTTGACTGACGATACCTTTTTTTATTTAAATGTCTCCTACCTCCAATTTCGCAGGGGAAACAAAAAAAACGCAGCTTCTGTTTCCCTGGGACATCATCAGAGCGTCACACAGCTACTCACACAGACTGCCTTCCCCTCCCCCTAGGACAGACTGCTATGAACTTCAGACTGAACCGAACCAGACTGAAGCAGGACAAACCAGTCCAGAACAAAGACCTGGCTCTTATTTTCCTCCTTCAGGCATAACCAGACTAAAACAGGACAGAGAAATGTCACTTTCATTTTTTGTCATCCTTTCAAATCCTCCCATCACACGAGAAAAACGGTCCAGATAGAAAGTGGTAAGCATTTGAATAATTGTCTTTATGGCGTGAAAAGCATTTTTTGATTGGTTGTCCTTAATGAGTGAAAAGCAATTTGATTGGCTGTCTCTCAGCGTAGCTCAGCAAGTCTCGCTCCTCTGAGCGTGGCTGCGTGGTGCTCTGGGGGTGGGGGGGGGGGGGGGGGTCTTAAACAGGATGTGACACGTATGTGTGGGCATAATCAGCCCAGGCAGCATCAGTAGGGCAGAGTGTCTAGGAACCTGTCAATCAGAGGTGGGGGTGGGACTAGGTCCTCCAGCTTCAGGTAGAAGATCCTCTGCAGACCCTGGGTCCTCTGGGAGCGGAGCTCTGCCCTAACACCCAGCACACGACTTAGAGGGGGCGTGGCCTTGGAGGAGGAGGAGGAGGAGGAGGAGGAGGGGCCAAAGCCCAGGTGGTCTCTAAGGCAACAGACCACCTTGTTCTGCAGCTCCTCAACGCGCTTACTGTCCTTCAGTCCTGGGACCTGCTCTGTGGAGACAGAGGGAAAGACGGGTTACACACTAAACAGATACACAAAGAGAGATACAGGACACACATGCACACAGTGCTCCTCCACTTGCTCAGAGCGCTACCAGCTCAGAGCGCTACCAGCTCAGAGCGCTACCAGCTCAGAGCGCTACCAGCTCAGAGCGCTACCAGCTCGAAGCACAAACTCCATCTTGTTTTCCATTCAATTCCATCTCATTAGGTCCTGTGGATCTTGTTGTTATTACGTTACCGCAGCCTTAAACCTTAAACAGGCTCTAAACCTCCGAGACATACACACCCTGTCTGTGTCTCTCACTGCAGATCAATACACACACTAACCTAACATACCCCCCACCCAAGTCCTGTGACGATTTACATATAAACACACACACACACTCTCACATAAACACACTCGCCTGCTCTAAGAGGTTGACATCAACACAAGTAGCCAGTGCTCAACAATTAGCAGATTATTCGCTCCTGTGAGCAGCCAAATGAGATTAGACACACACACACTCACTGCCCTTAGCAACCCGACCAGCCTTAATGTGACACTAACTCATTCTGTAGAGAACAGGGTGTCCAGACAGTCACACACACACGTAGTTTGAGTCAGAATGTATCAGAAAGAGTGTGTGTACTGTGTGAGTGTGTGTGTAGAATGCTAGCCTCAGTGTGAGACGTCTACTGTCTGTGTTGTTGGACTCTTTTGTGCGCTGTGTGTTTGGTGCTGCAGTCACTGCCGAGGTCCTTTTCACCTCTCACTGAGAGAGACAGCTTTCAGACCTCATGCTCTCTCCCTCACCTCTATACCCTCTCATTCTTCTCTGAATCCATTCTTTCTCTCTAACTGAGTTCCTGGGGAGGGAGGGATCGATGGCTGTCTTTCTGCAGAGTTCACTCTGCCGCGGTCGATGGTTCTAGCGGCTCTACAGTAGCAGTGTCCTGTGTGCTGTGTGGAGGTGGTAGAGTGCCACTGAGAGCCGTGCGGACACCATTCCGGAGCCGAGCTCCACGGTGACCCGGTCGATCCGGCACAGAGTTAAGTGCTCCCCCAGAGAGGAGAGGGTGGGGGACAGGGATGGGACTGTGTGTGGGGGAAAGGGGTGTAGTAGAATTTGAAATCTCAGAGTATTTAATTTTTTTTTAACCAGGCAAGTCAGTTAAGAACACATTTTTATTTACAATGACGGCCTAGGAACAGTGGGTTAACTGCCTGTTCAGGGGCAGAACGACAGATTTGTACCTTGTCAGCTCGGGGGTTTGATTTAACAACCTTTCGGTTACTAGTCCAACGCTCTAACCACTAGGCTACCTGCCACCCCAGGCTACCTGCTAAGTAACATGTTAGGCAAAAAATAGTTCAACGAGGGTAAATAAAAGAGTGAGATAAAATGTTTATCTTTGTTGAATGACCCTCTGCTCTCCCCTGTCTGCTCTCAGCTCTTTACTCACTGTCTGTTGAAGTGTGTGGGGGGGTAAAGTCAGATAGTGTATTCTGTTCTCTGTGCAAGAGGCATTCAGCAGAACACACACACACACACACGAAGGAATCAGTGATGCTCCTACGTGGTTCACACTCATGCTCTGATTAAGGGACCAGGTGTCAGACAGGTGCAGCAGGTGCTGCCGGAGATCAGGTGTACCTTCCGGACCGAGGTGTGTTTAAGTGTGTGTGTGTGTACTTGTTTTATTACATTATCGGGACCCCAATGTCCTAACATTTCACCTGAATGTCCTAACATTTCACCTGAATGTCCTAACATTTCACCTGAATGTCCTAACATTTCACCTGAATGTCCTAACATTTCACCTGAATGTCCTAACATTTCACCTGAATGTCCTAACATTTCACCTGAATGTCCTAACATTTCACCTGAATGTCCTGACATTTCACCTGAATGTCCTGACATTTCACCTGAATGTCCTAACATTTCACCTGAATGTCCTAACATTTCACCTGAATGTCCTAACATTTCACCTGAATGTCCTAACATTTCACCTGAATGTCCTAACATTTCACCTGAATGTCCTAACATTTCACCTGAATGTCCTAACATTTCACCTGAATGTCCTGACATTTCACCTGAATGTCCTAACATTTCACCTGAATGTCCTGACATTTCACCTGAATGTCCTAACATTTCACCTGAATGTCCTAACATTTCACCTGAATGTCCTAACATTTCACCTGAATGTCCTAACATTTCACCTGAATGTCCTAACATTTCACCTGAATGTCCTAACATTTCACCTGAATGTCCTAACATTTCACCTGAATGTCCTAACATTTCACCTGAATGTCCTAACATTTCACCTGAATGTCCTGACATTTCACCTGAATGTCCTAACATTTCACCTGAATATCCTAACATTTCACCTGAATGTCCTAACATTTCACCTGAATGTCCTGACAAGGTAGGAAAACAAGATCTTTTTGAAAAGTCAGGAATTTTCAGGTCCTGCATTTATCCAAATGCTATTTTAAGCTTATGGGTTAGGTTTACGGTTTTGGGGTTAAGGTTAGGGTTAGGTTAAGGGTAAGGGTAAGGGTTAGGTTAAGGGTTAGGTTAAGGGTTAGGGGCTAGGGAAAATATAATTTTTAATGGACCAAACATGTTACACTACAAAAAGTGTGTGAGACGTCTGTGAATTTAACCTGATTGCCGTGACAACACTGAGTGACAAAGCTTGACCTAAAGCCTACAAACAAAGGCTTGGGTGTGTATTACCTGTGTGTGTGTATGTATGTGTGTGTTTGTGTGTGCGCATGGGTGGGTGTGTTACCTGTGAGCAGCACCAGGGCAGCCAGGCAGGAGAAGGCGGATGTGTCCAGGTTGAGACTCTGTAGATGAGAGGAGAAGTCTCTGATGGAGTCCAGCCACTCTCCAAAACCTCTCAGACACTGGAACCTGCTCAGCACCAGGCCATTACAGAACACCAGCTTATCCTCCGACAACAAAGACCTGAAAGAAAGAGGGAGGAGAAAGAGAGAGAGGAGAGAGTGAAAGAGAAAAGCGAGGAAGTAGAGAGAGAGGAGAGAGATGAGATAGAGGAGAGAGTAGAGAGAGAGAGAGGAGAGTGAGGAGAGAGTATTAGTAGACAGTGTAGTATAAATATCGAACACACAGTGCGTTGATCTCTGTGCCCTGAGTGTGTGGTGGGAATCATATGTCTCTTAGGAGCTTTCCTATTGGCTTT
>NC_048567.1:6112376-6117376 GCF_013265735.2 Oncorhynchus mykiss | reverse complement strand
AAGTAACATACACATGCTAAAAGCAGTGAGTGTGAGTATGTCAGTGTGTGTGTGTGTGTGTGTGTGTGTGTGTGTGTGTGTGTGTGTGTGTGTGTGTGTGTGTGTGTGTGTGTGTGTGTGTGTGTGTGTGTGTGTGTGTGTGTGTGTGTGTGTGTGTTTTCTGTCCCAGACAACTACTTAGACAAAAGGATGAGCTTGTACCCCTCCCTTTGCCATCCCATAAATTTAGCCAACCACATACTCTAGGGGTCAGTACAGTAACCCATAGCAACGCTGTGGTACAGACAGGCTGGGGTGCTCACAATGGCACTGTAGGTATCCACAAACGCACACACAGACACACACAGACGTACACACACACACACACAGACACACACACACACACACACACACACACACACACACACACACACACACACACACACACACACAGACACACACACACAGGAGCTGAAGTTTGGCCATTACAGTTTAGACAAACTGAAGACTTATAGAATGTTCTGAAGTAGAAACATGACGTCAGCTCTAAAGTTGACTCAGCTCTGTCAATAAATGACTGGTTCTTCCCTCTATAAACACTCACATGCCTACACACACACACACA
Organism: Oncorhynchus mykiss; assembly: GCF_013265735.2. Lineage (NCBI taxonomy): Eukaryota > Metazoa > Chordata > Actinopteri > Salmoniformes > Salmonidae > Oncorhynchus > Oncorhynchus mykiss. The sequence continues at coordinate 6,116,772 of NC_048567.1, read as the reverse complement.
CACACACACACACACCAACTTCTGTACGTCAGACACCAGACTCAAGGGATCGGAACCGTGTGTCCGTCATGATGATCTCCATTCATAAAGAAAAGAAAACACAGCTAGGGACAAGGCCGTGTAGGTGTGGCCAGGTAGGTGTAGGCAAGGCCGTGTAGATGTGGCCAGGTAGATGTAGGCAAGGCCAGGTAGGTGTGGCCAGGTAGGTGTAGGCAAGGCCATGTAGGTGTGGCCAGGTAGGTGTAGGCAAGGCCGTGTAGGTGTGGCCAGGTAGGTGTAGGCAAGGCCGTGTAGATGTGGCCAGGTAGATGTAGGCAAGGCCGTGTAGGTGTGGCCAGGTAGGTGTAGGCAAGGCCGTGTAGGTGTGGCCAGGTAGGTGTAGGCAAGGCCATGTAGGTGTGGCCAGGTAGGTGTAGGCAAGGCCGTGTAGGTGTGGCCAGGTAGGTGTAGGCAAGGCCGTGTAGATGTGGCCAGGTAGATGTAGGCAAGGCCGTGTAGGTGTGGCCAGGTAGGTGTAGGCAAGGCCATGTAGATGTGGCCAGGTAGGTGTAGGCAAGGCCGTGTAGGTGTGGCCAGGTAGGTGTAGGCAAGGCCATGTAGGTGTGGCCAGGTAGGTGTAGGCAAGGCCGTGTAGGTGTGGCCAGGTAGGTGTAGGCAAGGCCATGTAGGTGTGGCCAGGTAGGTGTAGGCAAGGCCGTGTAGGTGTGGCCAGGTAGGTGTAGGCAAGGCCGTGTAGGTGTGGCCAGGTAGGTGTAGGCAAGGCCATGTAGGTGTGGCCAGGTAGGTGTAGGCAAGGCCGTGTAGGTGTGGCCAGGTAGGTGTAGGCAAGGCCGTGTAGGTGTGGCCAGGTAGATGTAGGCAAGGCCGTGTAGGTGTGGCCAGGTAGGTGTAGGCAAGGCCGTGTAGGTGTGGCCAGGTAGGTGTAGGCAAGGCCGTGTAGGTGTGGCCAGGTAGGTGTAGGCAAGGCCGTGTAGGTGTGGCCAGGTAGGTGTAGGCAAGGCCGTGTAGGTGTGGCCAGGTAGGTGTAGGCGAGGCCGTGTAGGTGTGGCCAGGTAGGTGTAGGCAAGGCCGTGTAGGTGTGGCCAGGTAGATGTGGCCAGGTAGATGTGGCCAGGTAGATGTGGCCAGGTAGATGTGGCCAGGTAGGTGTAGGCAAGGCCAGGTAGATGTGGCCAGGTAGGTGTAGGCAAGGCCAGGTAGATGTGGCCAGGTAGGTGTAGGCAAGGGCAGGTAGATGTGGCCAGGTAGGTGTGGCCAGGTAGGTGTAGGCAAGGCCAGGTAGATGTGGCCAGGTAGGTGTAGGCAAGGCCAGGTAGATGTGGCCAGGTGGGTGTAGGCAAGGCCAGGTAGATGTGGCCAGGTAGGTGTAGGCAAGGCCAGGTAGATGTGGCCAGGTAGGTGTAGGCAAGGCCAGGTAGATGTGGCCAGGTAGGTGTAGGCAAGGCCAGGTAGATGTGGCCAGGTAGGTGTAGGCAAGGCCAGGTAGATGTGGCCAGGTAGGTGTAGGCAAGGCCAGGTAAATGTGGCCAGGTAGGTGTAGGCAAGGCCAGGTAGATGTGGCCAGGTAGGTGTAGGCAAGGCCAGGTAGATGTGGCCAGGTAGGTGTAGGCAAGGCCAGGTAGATGTGGCCAGGTAGGTGTAGGCAAGGCCGTGTAGGTGTGGCCAGGTGGGTGTAGGCAAGGCCAGGTAGGTGTGGCCAGGTAGGTGTGGCCAGGTAGGTGTAGGCAAGGCCAGGTAGATGTGGCCAGGTAGGTGTAGGCAAGGCCAGGTAGGTGTGGCCAGGTGGATGTAGGCAAGGCCAGGTAGGTGTGGCCAGGTAGATGTGGCCAGGTAGGTGTAGGCAAGGCCAGGTAGATATGGCCAGGTAGGTGTAGGCAATGCCAGGTAGGTGTGGCCAGGTGGGTGTAGGCAAGGCCAGGTAGGTGTGGCCAGGTAGGTGTGGCCAAGTAGGTGTGGCCAGGTGGGTGTGGCCAGGTAGATGTGGCCAGGTGGGTGTGGCCAGGTAGGTATAGGCAAGGACATGTGTGTGTCACTCCTCCCCTCTTACCTGTGGGCCAATCGCAGGACGAAGAGCTCCAGGAAGGCGGAGTCTATGAGAAGGTTTTGGTCATCGCCGTGAAGCTCATTGAAGCCGGGTAGCCGGTCGGCCCAGCAACGCGTGGTCTCCATGGAGATGGTGAGCAGCCTATAGAAGAGCTGTATGTACTGGGTGTCAGAGGAGGAGGAGGGGGCTTCCGCCACACTGAACTATCGTACAGAAAGTGAGAGGGGAAGGAACGTTGTGGGTTAGAGATCAAAGGTTGGGTTGGAGAGAATGAGAGAGAGAAAGAGAGAAAGAGACAGAGACACACAGAGAGAGAGAGAGACAGAGAGAGAGAGAGACACGGAGAGACAGAGACAAATAGAGAGAGACACGGAGACAGAGACAGAGACAGAGAGAGAGCAAGAGAGACAGGGAGAGAGAGACAGAGAGACAGATACACAGAGACAGAGACAGAGAGACAGAAAGACAAAAAGAGAGAGAGACAGAGAGAGAGACAGAAAGAGAGAGACAGGGATAGAGACAGAGAGACAGAAAGAGAGACCGAGAGAGACAGAAAGACAGAGACACAGAGAGAGAGAGAGGCAGAGACACAGAGACAGAGAGAGAGAAAGAGATAGAGAGAGAGAGAGAGATGTAGCCCACCTGGCTGTAGTCCAGTTCCCTGGGAGTGCAGTGTGAGTAGGCCCTGAGCAGAGCAGAGAGCAGGCTGAGGGGAGGCGAGGGAGGCGAGGACTCCGCCTGCAGTGGGCTCTTTGGTTTGGAGGGCAGACGACCTCGACGGCCCTTCAGGTTGTCTGTACGCACCACTGAGGAGAGACCATAGAGAGAGACAGATCAGATTTCAGACAGGAGAGAGAGAGAGAGATCAGATTTCAGATAGGAGAGAGAGATCAGATTTCAGACACGAGAGAGAGAGAGAGAGAGAGAGAGAGAGAGAGAGAGAGAGAGAGAGAGAGAGAGAGAGAGAGAGAGCAGATTTCAGACAGGAGAGAGAGAGAGAGAGAGATCAGATTTCAGACAGGAGAGAGACCAGTACCACATTAGAGGGAGAAAAATGGTGAGGATAGCAGGTATGGCTCATTTTGGTAAACTCTGATGAAAGATGAAAATCCCAGTCCCATCCTTCCCACTGTTCCACCATTCCCATTGTTACTGGCCAGCAGAGGGCAGTGGAGCTGTTTGAGAGTTACTGTGGGAGAGTTTCTGTGTGAGAGTTACCGTGTGAGAGTTACTGTGGGAGAGTTACTGTGTGAGAGTTACTGTGGGAGAGTTACTGTGGGAGAGTTACTGTGTGAGAGTTACTGTGGGAGAGTTACTGTGGGAGAGTTACGGTGGGAGAGTTACTGTGGGAGAGTTACCGTGTGAGAGTTACCGTGGGAGAGTTACCGTGGGAGAGTTACCGTGGGAGAGTTACCGTGGGAGAGTTACCGTGGGAGAGTTACCGTGGGAGAGTTACCGTGGGAGAGTTACCGTGGGAGAGTTACCGTGGGAGAGTTACCGTGTGAGAGTTATCGTGGGAAAGTTACCGTGGGAGAGTTACCGTGGGAGAGTTACAATGGGAGAGTTACTGTGGAAGAGTTACTGTGGGAGAGTTACCGTGGGAGAGTTACCGTGGGAGAGTTACCGTGGGAGAGTTACTGTGGGAGAGTTACTGTGGGAGTTAGAGGGTGACATTAAATCAGGACTCCTGAGGGACCCACGGATTGTGTGGGTCCTAGAATCAGTAGGAGATGCCAGTCTGTCTGATTTTCACAGCTTAAGACCTTGTCTTACCAAAGCAAAATGTGTGCATTGGGCGTGTGCACCTGTGTGACTGCTGTATAGGCCAGACCATTACCGGCCAATCACACCATCATTAGAGATACACACCATGGAGACCAGGGGTCAGATTTACCTTATTAGAAGATGTGTTCTATAGGAAAATGAGCTAACGGGACTGATTGTGATTGTGCACGAGAGTTCGTGTGTGAGTGTGTTCCTACCCTCCTTCACCATGCCGACACTGAGGCACTTCTGGAAGCGGCAGTACTGGCAGCGGTTGCGTCTCCGTTTGTCCACCGGACAGTTCTTACTGGCCAGGCACACATACTTGGCATTCTTCTGCACCGTACGCTGTGGGGACACATATACAGAACAAGTGAGTGTGTGTGAGAGAGAGAGAGAGGGAGAAAGTGTGTGTGTGTGTGTGTGTGTGTGTGTGTGTGTGTGTGTGTGTGTGTGTGTGTGTGTGTGTGTGTGTGTGTGTGTGTGTGTGTGTGTGTGTGTGTGTGTGTGTGTGTGTGTGTGTGTGTGTGTGTGTGTGTGTCTGGATCAGCCACCACGGACAGGAAGAAGGGACACAATCAGCCACCA
>NC_048567.1:6027376-6102376 GCF_013265735.2 Oncorhynchus mykiss | reverse complement strand
TGGAATCACTGAAGTGCAGGATAAACATAAATTGTGTGTGTGTGTGTGTGCGTGCGTGTGTGCGTGTGTGCGTGTGTGTGCGTCTGTGTGTGCGTGCGTGCGTGTGTGCGTGTGCGCGCGCGTGTGTGTGTGTGTGTGTGTGTGTGTGTGTGTGTGTGTGTGTGGCTGATGTGGGATGTTGACAGGCTGCGTCTGGGTGCTGAGCTGTGTAGCAGACGCAGAGCCCACGGCATAAAGCCACACACACACACACACACACACACACACACAGCCCCTGGCCTGCAGCCACCAGACGCTGCTTTCATTAATTACTAAATAAAAACAAATTGTGAAACTAATTGAAAAGAGGGATAATTCATTTCCACCTACCACAGGCCTCATTCAATTATCTCTATGTACCTTCTGTCCCTTTTCTTTCTCTGTCTCTTTCTTTTCTTTCTCCTGTCTCTACTTCTCTCTCTCCTTTTCCATCGAACTAAATGAAACCCACCAGAAAGACCACGTTTTAAAGATGACAGGATGAAATGGGATGGACATTAGATCTTGTATTGGATGACAGGATGAAATGGGATGGACATTAGATCTTGTATTGGATGACAGGATGAAATGGGATGGACATTAGATCTTGTATTGGATGACAGGATGAAATGGGATGGACATTAGATCTTGTATTGGATGACAGGATGAAATGGGATGGACATTAGATCTTGTATTGGATGACAGGATGAAATGGGATGGACATTAGATCTTGTATTGGATGACAGGATGAAATGGGATGGACATTAGATCTTGTATTGGATGACAGGATGAAATGGGATGGACATTAGATCTTGTATTGGATGACAGGATGAAATGGGATGGACATTAGATCTTGTATTGGATGACAGGATGAAATGGGATGGACATTAGATCTTGTATTGGATGACAGGATGAAATGGGATGGACATTAGATCTTGTATTGGATGACAGGATGAAATGGGATGGACATTAGATCTTGTATTGGATGACAGGATGAAATGGGATGGACATTAGATCTTGTATTGGATGACAGGATGAAATGGGATGGACATTAGATCTTGTATTGGATGACAGGATGAAATGGGATGGACATTAGATCTTGTATTGGATGACAGGATGAAATGGGATGGACATTAGATCTTGTATTGGATGAGAAATATTTCATTCTACACACACATCCAAGAAGTGAAATAAGCCCTATGACTAAAAGCAGGCTCCTGAACCATGACATAAGGTACTGAGATGAGTGTGTGTGTGTGTGGGATGTGTTATATATGACGTGAGATAACTGTTATAAGAGACCGAACGGAAACTGTATAATAGTGGAGAAATGAATTCTTAACAAACCACATGTATTTTTATTGCTCTAAAACATTATTAGTTACAGCCTTTTCATTTCAGCTTTATTTAAACCGAGAAGTTCCATTAAACTTTTTCAAGGGAGAAGTTTGAACAGTTACTGTACTTATGCTCAGTGTTACGAGCACCAGGCTGTGGGATTGGGTGAATGATCTAGCTCTCTGTGTTTTGGTGAATATGTTGTTATCCAATTGTCTTCCTACTGTCCTGTTTCTCTCTCTCTCTTTCTCTACCTGGTTGAAGGGTCTCCCAGCTCAACAGAGAGACTAAGGAAAAGAGAGAGATAAAGAGAGAGAGATAAAGAGAGAGAGAGAGAGATAAAGAGAGAGACAAGAGTATTTCTCTTTCTATCTGTATCTCTCTCTCTCTCTCTCTCTGTCTAACTCTCTCTCCATCTCACTCTCTCTCGCTCTCTTTCTCTCGCTATCTCTCTCTGTCTTTATCTCTCTATCTTTATCTCTCTCTCTCTCATGAGATGGACTTTTAGCAGCCACTGTATTTTTATCGCACCCCGCCGTCACGACACACACACAACCTTTCTGCCCTGCTGGTTGCCTGGGGAGACGACCCTCACAGGCGCCGTGGCAACTCCTCAGACGATTTAGAGAGCACTCAATGAACAACAGAATGAGAGAGAGAAAGAGAGAGAGAGAGAGAGAGAGAGAGAGAGAGAGAGAGAGAGGAGAATAGCATGAGAGATGCTCATGGGGTGTCATCAGGTGAGTGTGAGGTGGTGTTTCAGGTGGTCTTACCTTGAAGAAGCCTTTGCAGCCCTCGCAGGTGCGTACGCCGTAGTGCTGGCAGGCAGCGTTGTCACCACACACGGCACAGGTGCCCTCTCCTGGGGGGCCGCGATGGGGGGGGGAGGGCAGGCGGTCCCCCAGCAGAGGGTTACAGGACCCCAGCGCCAGAGAACGGAAGGCCAGTCCTCCCGGGCCCCCCGGAACCCCAACCCCGCGGTGCAGGTGGTACAGGTGCTGTTCCAGGGGTGGGCCGTGGGGGTGAGGGGGCACCGAGGAGGACGAGGAAGAGGATGAGGAGGAAGAGCGAGGCAGCCCCCCTCCCAGCCCCTCGTACCCCCCACTGTGGGGAGGGGAGTGCTGGTAGAAGTGGGGGAAGCGAGCGGACTTGAGGGGTCCGTGGGAGGGGGGCTGCAGGGAGAGGTGGGGGGAGTCATCCCAGAGGAAGGAGGAGCCAGGCTGGGGGGCGAGAGAGGGGGTGGTGGGGGTGGACGGAGGAGACTGTTTAAAGTACATGGAGGAGGAGGGCATGGTGTCAGATTGTGGGTAGGACTCATCCTCCTTCTTGATAAGCGGCCTATGGGAGGGCATCTGGTATAGGCAGGAGGACTTGGGCTCGTAGCTCCCCTCAACAAACACGTTGAAGCTCGGCAGAGAGGTGGTGGCGGCCGCCGAGATCTCACCCCCCCCCAAGTCCAACTTGGTATAGTCCGGGGTCATGAGGTCAGAGCTGTAGCTGTCGCCCTGGTAACCAAAGGACTGGGCGGAGTAGGACGAGCCTGGAGGGGCAGGCCCATACTGTGCCTGCACACATGGCATGTCTACAGAGAAGGATGGGAGGAGAAAGAGAGAGAGAGAGAGAGAGAGAGAGAGAGAGAGAGAGAGAGAGAGAGAGAGAGAGAGAAAGAAAGAAAGAAAGAAAGAAAGAAAGAAAGAAAGAAAGAAAGAAAGAAAGAAAGAAAGAAAGAAAGAAAGAAAGAAAGAAAGAAAGAAAGAAAGAAAGAAAGAAAGAAAGAAAGAAAGAAAGAAAGAAAGAGATGATCAGGTTGTTGTGTTATATACAGAATTTAAACATCAACATTGTAGTGATAGTGAGAGTGTAAGCGTGTGTGTGAGAATGTTGGGAGGTGATGGTCACAGTTTGGTGCTGAAACCAACAAAACAGCAGGATCTCCTCCCTATTTATGACGTTGATTATTTATGCAGTTAACAGATGCACATAATGCAATAGTATGAAACATGTGAGGAAGATGTTAGTGTGTTGTTAGTGTAATTCCCTTAATATGACACTCATTAGCCAATTAGTCAAGCAAATAAAAACATGTTAGCCAATTGGTGAAGCAGATAAAAACACATTAGCCAATCAGTGAAGCTAAGCTCAGTGGTTCTTGTTCACTCGGCAGGAAACTGAAGAAAACGTTTTGGAATGCACCTTAACTTGTCCGATAACAACTGTCTTTTTAAAAATAATTTCAAAACTTTTTCTTACGTTTTCTCGAACTGAATGAGCCCCAGATTGAACCCCCATCCACTTTGCATTCAACACACCTGGTCATAATCCCCCACAGCCATACATACAACCACACACACAGAACGCAACCCTCACTCCAGCACAGCTAAACTGTAGGAGCAGTTTGTTAGTGTGTACTGTGTGTGAGTAGCTGTGTGTGTGTGTGTGTGTGTGTGTGTGTGTGTGTGTGTGTGTGTGTGTGTGTGTGTGTGTGTGTGTGTGTGTGTGTGTGTGTGTGTGTGCGTGTGTGTGTGCGTGTCTGTGTCTGTGTCTGTGTCTGTGTCTGTGTCTGTGTCTGTGTCTGTGTCTGTGTGTGTGTGTGTCTTTTGCCCTAGTTTATCTGTCGTTTGGGGACTAAATGAGGCCTGTATCATTAAATGTTAATGGACCCTCATGGTGCTGGACCCTTACTAACTCTGGCCTCTAAAACAACCAGCCACACACATGTTCTGTCACATACTGCCATTACAATCTCAAAGATAGGATGGGGAACTGTGAGTGTGCGCGCGTATGTGTACACAATGCATCAAGGGAGAGGTTAATTATCATAACGACCTCCGTCTTAGACTGGGGATCACACACACAGCCCACAATGTAACCACAAATTAATAATAATAATAATAACAACAATAATTGTTAAGATTTGTATAATAATCATAATAATAATAATATATACAGTTGAAGTCAGAAGTTTACATACACCTTAGCCAAATAGATTTAAAATCAGTTTTTCACAACTCCTGACATTTTAATCCTAGTAAGAATTCCCTGTTTTAGGTCAGTTAGGATCACCACCTTATTTTAAGAATGTGAAATGTCAGAATAATAGTAGAGAAAAGGATTTATTTCAGCTTTTATTTCTTTCATCACATTCCCAGTGGGTCAGAAGTTTAAATACACTCAATTAGTATTTGGTAGAATTGCCTTTAAATTGTTTATCTTGGGTCAAATGTTTTGGGTAGCCCATTCATTCCTGACAGAGCTGGTGTAACTGAGTCAGGTTTGTAGGCCTCCTTGCTCGCACACGTTTTTTCAGTTCTGCCTACACATTTTCTATGGGATTGAGGTCAGGGCTTTGTGATGGCCACTCCAATACCTTGACTTTGTTGTCCTTAGGTCATTTTGCCACAACTTTGGAAGTATGCTTGAGGTCATTGTCCATTTGGAAGACCCATTTGCGACCAAGCTTTAACTTCCTGACTGATGTCTTGAGATGTTGTTTCAATATATCCACATCATTTTTCTACCTCATGATGCCATCTATTTTGTGAAGTGCACCAGTCCCTCCTGCAGCAAAGCACCCCCACAACCTGATGCTGCCACCCCCGTGCTTCACTGTTGGGATGGTGTTCTTCAGCTTGCAAGCCTCCCCCTTTTTCCTCCAAACATAACGACGGTCATTATGGCCAAACAATTATATTTCTGTTTCATCAGACCAGAGAACATTTCTCCAAAAAGTACGATCTTTATCCCCATGTGCAGTTGCAAACCGTAGTCTGGCTTTTTTATGGCGGATTTGGAGCAGTGGCGTCTTCCTTGCTGAGCGGCCTTTCAGGTTATGTCGATATAGAACTTGTTTTACTGTGTATATAGATACTTTTGTACCGGTTTCCTCCAGCATCTTCACAAGGTCCTTTGCTGTTGTTCTGGGATTGATTTGCACTTTTCGCACCAAAGTACGTTCATCTCTAGGAGACAGAACACGTCTCCTTCCTGAGCAGTATGATGGCTGTGGTCCCATGGTGTTTATACTTGTATACTATTGTTTGTACAGATGAACATGGTACCTTCAGGCATTTGAAAATTGCTCCCAAGGATGAACCAGACTTGTGGAGGTCTACAATTTTTTTACGAGGGCTGATTTCTTTTGATTTTCCCATGATGTCAAGCAAAGAGGCACTGAGTTTGAAGGTAGGCCTTGAAATACATCCACAGGTACACCACCAATTGACACAAATTATGTAATTAGCATATCAGAAGCTTCTAAAGCAATAACATAATTTTCTGGAATTTTCCAAGCTGTTTAAAGGCACAGTCAATTTAGTGTATGTAAATAAGTGAAATAGTATGTCTGTAAACAATTGTTGGAAAAATGACTTGTGTCATGCACAAAGTAGATGTCCTAACTGACTTGCCAAAACTGTAGTTTGTTAACAAGAAATGTGTGGAGTGGTTGAAAAACGAGTTTTAATGACTCCAACATAAATGTATGTAAACTTCCGACTTCAACTGTAGTTATCTATTGTTGATCAATATTAAAAACCTGCTTTTGATGGCGAGAAAAACATCTCAAGACATTTTCCACCTCTTTAGAGAGTCCGAGGTGAGCCTGGGCTCTAATGTATTAGCCTACCTGTGTGTGTGTGTGTGTGTGTGTGTGTGTGTGTGTGTGTGTGTGTGTGTGTGTGTGTGTGTGTGTGCGTGCGTGCGTGCGTGTGTGTGTGTGTGTGTGTGCGCCTGCGTGTGTCGTAAGTGCCCAGGGTTTGTGGTGTTTGCTCTTCGCTCTCGAGAAGGGAACTGTCAACAGCGCGCGGTTCCCATTGACGCTCTGCGCGCGCTGTGCCGTAATCGTCTTCTTCGCCATGCGTCATATTTATTTAGTAAAATATGGGATTTATCAAGCCTACTACCATCATTTTTCCTGCACGCCTCCTTTCCTCTGCGGACTCTTAGCAACTGTGTACTTTTGCCCTACGCACATGGCGCAGGCACAAACGTAACTAAATGGCATATTTATTAAGTCCGTTTTGACCAGTGAACACAATATAACTGTACATTTTGGCTACGTGACTTTACCTGTGGGCTAGAAGCACTGGCATGACTCACACTTTACAGCGGGAGACACCTATATTAGAGACAGAGATACAGATGTCACCATGGGTGAGCCGCAGGGCTAAAGTGTAACCATGGGGACGCGTGAGAGACACGAGGTCAGGGGGGAGTTTGGAGGTCTGACTCAAACCTTCTCAGAGTGCGCGAGTTCCATCCGTCTGGAAAGGAGTGGGCGAGCACGGCTGCACTCGAGCAACCGCCAGAGTTTTCTTTTATTTCTATGACGGCCTCGCGAGTGACCCAGGCAGTTGCACTACCCACGCGGAAACAGGCCTACAGGTGTACAGAGATGAAGGGGATTTGCCTGTGTCTTCAAGGGGAGAAAAGGAAGAGAGAGAGATTTTTCCTGGGTCTATCCAACAGCGGGGGAGGGGGTCTGATGTGTTAATTCCAATTGAAACGCTTCCTTATAAGACTATTCCACCTACCTTGCCTGAAGTCAAACGCATACATGCACGCACACATGCACGTATGGACACACACCCATTCACACACATAGTGATGATATAAACACAACCTAACTGATGTGTGTACCTTCTCCTCACGTGCCCCTATGCACACACATCTACTTCTGAGTAAACACACACACACACACACACACACATATTCAGACAATGCAGTGTCATGTTAAAACCAAGCCAGAAGCACTCTAATGACACCAGATTATATCCCAAAAACCGAAAACACCCTTTTCATTCAAACACCACGACCTCCACCTGACAGTAAGTTTGTGCATGTGTGAGTGTGTATGTGTCAGTGAAGAATGTGTGTGTATGCGTGTGTGTACAACATGCATGAGTATTTGAGTGCATGCATGTGTGAGTGTGTGCTTAAACTACATGTGTGTTAAACAGTGAGGGTTCAGTCAGACAAGCCAGGCAGATAAATGCTACCAGCTCTCAGAATCTCACGACAGAATTAGACGTTCATCCACATACTGGAACGTCAAATTTCGAAGTTGTTCCAAACTTCAAATGTCGTGTGTTTAAGGTTAAGATTAGACAATAACTCCGAAATGTTCAATTTAGGGTAAAGTTCAGACATTAACTTCGAATGGTTAAGGTAACGTTAAGGTTTGGGATAGGCTTAAAACAAACATATCGAAAACAACTTCCAGGTCATCTCCCCACTTGCACAGACATGGATGGAAGTTGAATACTGAATTGTATAACGGGTGACCTGGCTGGATAAGCGTGTGTGTGTGCACGTGTACGTGTACGTGTGTGGTATGATGATCAGAGAGAAGCAGTCTCTAACCTCGAGGTGTGCATTTCAACTGGACACAATGCATCCGTTCCAAAAACTGAGCGTGCTTGTTCATTGTCAGAATGCCATAGATCTAACAAACAAGACATGAAGTGCATAAGTAAATACATAATACATTATATCGATCAAGGAAACATTCAGAAGTTGTAAAAAAAAAAAAGTGTATATATATATATATATATATATATATATATATTTTTTTTTTTAAAGTTGATTTTAATGGACACTCATATGGGCAGACTTGATCATTCTACCTAAATATTACAGTCAAAACACACGCAGATTGAAACAGATTGACAGCAGACAGCGATTTGAGACATTCGATCTAAATCTTATTTTGTGTGTTAGTTTTTGGACGGGTATTGACCCGCACATGCGTAAACCGCTTGTTCACATTCATGAAATGTACCAGTATGTAAACTTGATCTAAATACAGGTATGATGAAGGAACCCAGAACGGGTTTTTGTCCTAGAGGCTGTGGTCGCCTCTAACCGCAGGCTCGAGGGCCCCATGTGTCCCTATTCCGGCGGGACAGACTACCTTTATCACCATAATCTATCAGGAGAAAATACATGTGCTTTTAAATTAGGCTACTTTATTTTGGCCTCGAAGGTTTAAGACGTTTAACCTCACTAAGTTCATTAAGCAGATCGATATCTACAGATTTGACTAATTAGATTTTTTGGTCCTGCTTTTAAAGTCGGTGTGTCTAGTTTCAGAAGACTATTTCCGTCCCCATATCTACAGATGGAAATGTCAACTCGCGCGCACTCACTGACACAACACGCTTAGAATTATAAATCAGAACTGACTTGGAATATATTAAATTACCATTTAGACCATTCAATATCGGTTAAATTAAAATAATAAATGATGTTGTTGGTGTAAACTATATGGTTTGTTATATAAACATTTCTAAATATATAGGCCTAATATTGTACTTAATAAAATAAACGCACTATAGACCTAGCGTGAGACACGGCTGACTGAATGAAGAAACACATGGCGGACTAATAGTTTGAAAACTACACGTGCATTTGAAACAGGTTTTAAAAGCACCAACTCAGGACAGGTGCGACGACGAGCCGGGCCTGTTCCCGGTGTTTTTCAGTACCTGGTGTGAAAGCCTCGCGCTGAATGGTGTTCTGTGTGGGGGGCTGGGGACTGATGCGACTGTGGTGGGGGACCGGGAGCGGGGAGTACTCGAAGGGACTGTCCGGTAGCCGGGACTCTGAGCTCGGCTGGGCGCGCTCTTCCGAACCCGGGTCTGGAGGAAAGAAACACCGGTCACAACCAGAGATGTGGGAACTCCCAAAGCACACCGAAACGGATGACATAGCTTACTGCACAAATAGAATACATTCAGAAAGAGCGGAATAAAGTCGCACATAATATAGCCTACACAGATTACCCGGATGGAACAAAACGCACAGAAATTAAAACATGAACAGAATAAAATGAATTCTCAGTGATGAGGGGAAAACCAGCAGGCGTAGAGGTGTGATACAGAATTAAAGGTCAGACCTAGAAAGAGAGATCCACAAACATGCGACAGAAGATTGGAGGAATATACATTATTATAAGTACAATTATAATTTAGCAATAAGAAAATCTGCAAGCATCCCATAGCGCTCATTGAATGAATACTTCACCAAATACAGAAGTGAACAGATATTATCTAAAACCTCTCTATATCATTTAGCCTACAACTCAGAAATAGAGCGATCATTTTGAATTCCAATTTCAACTCTTATAAAAGTAAAATATTGAAGATTGATGAGAATAGACTAAAATAATATAGACTAAAAGAAAAACTAGAATCACTTCACCTGCGAGCAGCATAAAAATAATATCTAAATCTAACAATGATCTATATCGTGAAATATCATATGAATCTATTCAATTATCATATTAAAACTTTTTCAAACAAACAATAATATTAAATTAAACGAGTTATTTGCAATTCATAAAAAACAAGTGTCTTCAAAAGAGCATGGCTATCATTTTGTTAAAATTGCCAGTGGTTCTTTCCCGCACTAGTCTGAGGCTCATGCACTACAGGTCTCAGGGTTCAAAGGGGTTCGTTATTGGAAAGAGAAAATAGGTTACAATATCCACCTGAGTTATGAATCTCAGAACCGAAACCTCTCCGCTCCCAGTGCGTCTTGCTGCCAGCTAGAGCACAGCTCACCGCAGACAAGAGATTTCACAGCGCCTAGCGCCCCCTCTCTGCAGCACTCCCCTACAAACACTGACCCATACCCGGACTAATTCTCTCCACTAAACCGGGGACCAGTCCTCCCTCTCCGGACTCATTCTCTGAACCGTCCCGGCCGGGAGACATGCAGTCTTTTTGGAGATCACTGAACAGTTGAACTCTGTTTGGATAGGTTCTTAACATTATCACTTTTCCAATAGGCCTGCGGGCTGATAAAATCTAAAACTATAGCCTAGGGATCTAACACGTTTTTTGTTGTTGCTTTGTCTGACATGTTTCTATGCCTATTATTCACTCAATGTCTGGAGAATGAGTTAGGCTCAATTATAACATGAACCTCACCAGGATACAGACAGTCGCTTCTCTCAGTCTCTCACGTTCTCAATCTCTACCACACCAGAATGCTTGGCTAATCAGGAGAGGAAATGTAATATTCTGTCTCAATTGTTTATACTTCATAGACGTGGAGGTCATTGTATTCTATTCCATGATTTGTTGTTTGTTTTGTAATTCAGTGTGCTGTGATAATAGATCATATTGAATCGGTGTCAGACCGAAATAAAGCAAATAGCCTGTAACGCTTTTGAGAGCAAAAAGGCTATATGCATTTTACGCTTTTTAAAATAGACCCTTTTTTTAACAAAAAAATGTTAACCTTTATTTAACCAGGAAAAGCCCATTGAGACCCATAGTCTACTTTTCAAGGGAGACCTGGCCAAGAAAGGCAGCAACAATCAATACATTACAGAATTTAGACATACAACAATACAATACAATTCAACAACACGATCCAGATGTGAAATAGCATTTACACTCCTCTGTAACAGTCTCCCATCAACATACAGAGATATGTAGACAAAGGGGCAACGAAAAAAGCTTCAATTGCACTGGTCTGTGTGTGTCCATAATGTGAACACATGGTAGAAGGGTCTCCTCTCTCTGTTTCTCTCTCGATCCGGCCGGTGGGTGCTGGGCCGAGCGCCCCGGTAACCTAGAGAACGGCGAAAGAGCCGTAAAGCACGCGCCCCAAAGCGCCCGGTATAGCCCCCCACGCCAATAAGCCAGTCAGCGCGAGGCTTCCAGCAAACACAGAGAGAAAAGAGAAGAGATAAAGGAGGGCTGGAGAAATATACAAGTACAGTAAATTAGCCCTGAGGAGCGAGGCTGTCAAAAAGAGGAGACTGTGTGTGTGTGTGTGTGTGTGTGTGTGTGTGTGTGTGTGTGTGTGTGTGTGTGTGTGTGTGTGTGTGTGTGTGTGTGTGTGTGTGTGTGTGTGTGTGCATGCGTGCGTCTGTCTACACACCCAAAACCAATTTTAACCGCCTGAGAGAAACTCATACCACACATCTCATAGTGAAAGATACAAATTCTGGCCTTCAAAGAAATGATATGGACCAGAGACTGCTGTGTGAATAGGAGATGCAAAAGTTTACTTTAACTTGGTGGATATATTTGAGAATCTGACTGATTCCTAAATGTAAAAAAAAAGTAGGGTATTGGTCTGGGGATCCAACCTGGTCTCAGAGCATATAGTTTTATTCTGTAGTAAATCTGAGGCACTCCATTTAGTATGATATGTTACGTTGCAAATGGTATTAATTTCAGGATGTCCATCATCCATTTCTTATGATATGTTATGAATTGCAAGTGTCCTACAGTGTGTTACGAATAGTGTGTTACGAATTTGCAAAACATACAATAAATTATGATTTTGCAAAATGTATGATATGTTACGAATTCCAATTTGTTGTGGCTAAAGTTAGCTAGGTGGCTAGGTGGCTAATGCTAACATTAGCTAGCTGGCTAGCGTTAGGTAGGCTAGGGGTTTGGGTTAGGGGTTAAGATTAAGGTTAAGATTAGGAGTTAGCCTAAAGGGTTAAGGTTATGGATGGGTTAGCTACAGGATTAATGTTAGGTTTAGGGTTAGGAAAGGTGTTAGCTAACATGCCAAGGATTTGCAAAGTAGCTAAAAAGTATTAAGTAGTAGGAAAGTTGCTAATTAGCTAAAATACTAAAGTTGTCCATGATGAGATTGGAACACGCAACCTTTGGGTTACTAGACATTTACATTATACGCCCACCCATCCACCCTGACCACCTTTAGTTTTTTCCTTAAGTAACCAATGGCCTTATGTAACTATACCAAACATAATGGGGCGGCAGGGTAGCCTAGTGGTTAGAGTGGTGGACCCCCGAGCTGAGGCCGTTATTGAAAATAAGAATTTGTTCCTAACTGACTTGCCTAGTTAAATAAAGGTTAAAATATATATATATAAAAATATGTCATATAGTAGATTTATATCTAGTCTATGATACCAGACTGGGTGGTCAGACCAACCTTAAGCCTCACTTTGCTTCATGGACCCACTTGCTCCAGGATGACATTTAGGTCAAGATCCATGTTCAATGGCAGTAACTCAACTTCAGAAAGAGGCAAGGCTATAGATCAAACATTATTAATGTCAATATTTGTTTCCCCTGATCATGTGAGCAATAATGTGAGCAATGACAGGCCTGTCTTATTCAGAAAAGCCACATGCAGACATTTAGAGAGACAGTCAGAAATACAAACAGACAGACAAACGACAGACAGAGTGACAGAGGACATTTAAAGATGGTACTAGTGTTTATAAAACAATATGTTCTATTTTGTAGGCATATAATCACACTATTTGTTCTAAACTATGAGAAACCTACCTGTTGGGATAAATGATGTCAACATAAACCTTTTGAAATTAAACTAAGGCTGCCTGCACGTTCTTCTGCAACTTGCAGTCAGATTTATTTCAATAATATAAATCGTCTCGTGAAAAACTCTAATTTGTAAGATGTCTGTACTATAGGCCCAGGGCTAATATTCACCCAGCACACAGACCAACAAGCTCTCAGGGTTTTACCAATTCAATTATTCCCGTATAGCCGGGAATAAATGGCGAGGTATTAGTCTGACACACTCACTCACACACGTACAGCAAACTATGTGTTTTGTTTTATAACTATTGCAAAGGCATCAAACATGATGTCCACATAAAGCTGAATTAATACACAATCATGTCCTTTATAACAGTGGAGATAATAAGAGCCTTGATGTCAGTCCTCCTCTACTCTCAGCCTGTCTGACTGTCTGTCTGTGTTCTTCACTCAGCTCCATTAGTGCCTAATACTGCCTATGTCTCCCACTTCATTGTCTGATTGAGAGGCATCCATTTCCATGACGACCACAAAGAATATGATACCTTCCTTCAGCAAATTAAATTCAAATTCGGTTCCATCTGCCCTCGGTGACACCAAACACACACACCGAGGCTCCCGAGCTCACGAGTTTGCCAAATCAACAGGTCATCATGCACGAGAAAGTTAAAGACAGCGCTCGTGTTTTAACAATATAACAATCCGGTGTGCAGAGGAACCTACAACTAATTATGTTTCTCTATGAGACCAATAGTCTAGTAGCCTAATGTAATAATTAATTAAGTGGTCTTTAGAATATGAGAGAAAGTCATTTATTCCCAGAAGTATAGACAATAACTTACTTGTTTGCTGTAGCGGTTCCGTCTTTACATGTGTTATTAACCCAACATAAAGTCTCCTGTATAGATCCAGAATAATTACAAAAATTACCAAAGCTGCTGAAAAGTAACACGTATATTTGCAGAACTCGTTGAGGATGAAGCGACAGAAGAAAAAAAATATATTCTTTCTTTTTGTTTTTCCTTTAATTATTCTAAAGGAAAGTAGGCTAGAATATAGTCCGATGTGTGTTTTAAAAGTGTGTTTCAGAGTGATCCTGTGTATGTGCCAGTGATGATGCGCGCAGATGTAAAGCCGTAGTGCGGGATTGTTTATGTGCGCGGTCTGAGGGAGAAAGTCTAATACAGCATTTATGCGAGTCTGCCTCCTCATAGAGCGCCTGGTATGTGCTACGTCAATGTGACGCCATGGGAGAGGTGACGTCACTCACTGTAGCGCTCCCTCGGCCCGGCCTCGCGGTACAGTACTAGACACATAAGCCCCGCACGCTGTGTGCCAGAAAAAGAGCGAGAGGGAGAGAGAGATGGATGGTTGAGTGAGTGAGAGCGAGTTGATCTTATGATTTCACGAATGAATAGTTTCAGAAATGCCCAGGCGAGGGCGAGCAAGTGTCTACTGTACATGTAGTTTTTTCCATTACATTCTGGTACTTGCACATTCATTTCCGGGATCTGAAACCGTTTTTTATTAAGCATTTTCCACCATAATAGTTTACATATCATCTATTAATTTGTCATTTTTGTATTTTATTTGTTAAACCTTATTTTACCAGGTAAGATGACTGAGAACACATTCTCATTTACAACAAGGACCTGGGTAATAGTTACAGGGGAAGGAGGGAGGATGAATGAGCCAACTGTTCATAACAGTCTGTAAATAGGCTACTCCATTATGTAGGCCTATCAAACTATTTCAGCTCTTTAAACCAGACCACCCTGTCACACAACATCATCAGCCACATATGTCAAATGGGTATCATTTTTAAGAATAATATTTTTTCGTCTTATGAAGTGAAAATAACTGAGCATGAAACAAATGAAATCAGTAACCTAATGAACATCAGCATGCAAATGGTATTATGTTGTTTGATGTGACACATACTCAAGAGCTCATACAGAGCCCACTGATGATGAGAAGTTTGATGAGTACAGCAAACATAGGATACGCCTGTTTGCATTTCACTTCACAGACAATGGAAACCTTGTTTTACCTATCCAATCCAGTCAGTGTTGACCTAATAGGGAAGACGGAGTGCTCCTGCAGGAACCACATCACTGGAGGGGGGGGTGGCAACAGAGTTTCTCAGACAATCCCCCAGGCCTGTTGATATATAGAGATATAGAGATAAATAGAGATAACTTGAACATGAACCCAAACACATCACTGGCCTAAAGGCTAAAGGAAGGTCTCCGTACTGACTGATTGCCCTCTCCCATCCACATTCCACTTCTTCACCCCTCCAACTCTTCTCTCCACGTTCCACCTGTCCTCCTCTCCTCCACATTCCACCTCTTCACCTTGCTTCCTCACCTTTCCTCAACATGTCTTTTCCACCTGACCCCTCTACCTTTCCTCCTCACCACCTCTCCTCCTCAACCCTCCAACTCTCCTTCACACCTCTCCACCTCTCCGGCTCACCCCTCCACCTTACCCCCTCCACCTCTCCCCCACACCTCTCCAACTCTCCTTCACACCTCTCCTGCTCACCCCTCCACCTCTCCTCCTTACCCTCCACCTTACCTCCTCACCCCTCCACCTCTCCCCCACACTTCTCCATCTCTGTTCTCCAATTTTTCCATGCCTCTCCACTCGCGTTCTCTGTTCGGATATCTGATTCAGTAACCTCAAGTCTGTCAGGCTTTTAACAACCTGTGAAACAACAGCCTGTTAAAAACATGTCCAAGTTCACTTCAATACATGTTACACTGTGCTTACAGGAATAATTACACTGTAGTAAGGGCGCAGTAATGTAATGTAATGTTACCTATTTTTTTTATTGGCACTGATCATTTAATAATGTACAAATACTGTATAATGATTTTGTGTGAGCCTTCCCATGAAAGAGCCAGGTCTGTGTGCGTGCGTAGTGGTTATTCTAGACTAGTCTCGGCGCAGCCATCAAACTCAACAATAAAGGCAGCTGGAGCCACTGAGAACAGTAAATCAACGACAGCCAATCACTAGACGCGTATTTCTTGGCCACGTTCTGATCCTGGCCAATGATCAGCCCCCGGAGGCGGGGTCAGGGCTTGACGCACTGAAGCGCGTGATTGACGCAAGCGCTGTAGCTAAATTTAGATGCTGGCGCTGCGGCTGTGTGAGATAGCAGAGGGCCCAATTCATTGTGCCGGGGCGAGACCGACTATTTTAGAGATGTGATTGTGATCCAGCCAAGCCAAATATAGTCGTGGACAGGTATTTTTAGCGGAAAGCGTGTCCCTGCTTCTACTTGGCAGAGGACAACCTGTCGATATTCCTGATCTGGCTACTACGGTACATGGGTACCTGGAAGCGATTGAGATATGTTGGCTAACTAAATTAGCAGTGTAGGAAACTAATGTTGGCGAGTTAATTAAGCCGGGGATAGTTTTTCAGTCAGGTGACCGTCGGGCTGAAAGAGAAAGTAGATGGTTTATCAGAGTCGTGCTGTGCGCAACTGGAGCGCATTACCCAGTTCTCTCCAGTCCAGTTTACGGGTTTATATCCAAGCGGGAGGAGTGTTTTGAGAGACGGGGAATATCTCACTAGACCCGAGGCTAACCCTTTTCCGGCAGGTTTGTGAAAGTGAAGGCTTGTGAGTTTCTGTAGCCTACAGCGCTAGTTAGCTTTCAGCTAACATAAACTAGGCTACGTATGAAGGCAAAATCCGTTGTATTGGGGATACAATTTATGTAAACCTCAAACGGAGTAAACTGGAATAACACGCAATTTAAGCAAGCTTCACATGTGGACTAAAAAACAACCGCAATTATTAACATGACGATGGAATAGAACTGCCCTCATTTGGCAAGGCTTCGGAGCGCAGAGGTGGAGATCGCAGGGGAATCCCCCTCTCTCGGCTTGAAATCCCTCTAACACAAGTACCCGAGCGCGCGCTGGACCCAGTGAACCTGTGTGATCCGACGCGCGTGCGCGGGGATAGCCTGTTCGGGTTTGGCCTACACCGGCCAAACCCGAACGATGCAGGGCCAATTGTGCGCTGCCCTATGGGACTCCCAATCACGGCCGGTTGTGATACAGCCTGGATTCTAACCAGGGTGTCTGTAATGATGCCTCAAGCACTGAGATGCAGTGCCTTAGACCGCTGCCCACTCGGAGCCCCATATAAAAAGGACTTAATGGTTGACTATCTGTGAATGTATCTAATAATAACACATACTGTACCTACTGACCCACACACTGACTTGCTCCTCTAAAGCAACGTTTCCAATAAAGCATGCAGCATCAGACCCCTTGCTCTGAGACCATCTGCATGCAGCATCAGACCCCTTGCTCTGAGACCATCTGCATGTTGCAGAATGAAGACAGAACACTGAGCTAAATAATTCCTGTTGCTGCATCCATAGGGCCACTCAATGAGGTAGGCTATGCAATGCTCTGACCTGGGCATTTTAGACCAGCCATAGGTCTACACTTGTATGCCACAATTATAGTCTCAACACAGTCTCTAAACATGTGAAGGCAGTGTTTATTTTAGCCAAAACGTAGACCACATATTCATTATTTAGACAAGATCTAATCACAGCCATATAATATTATTGGAGATAGGCTTGGATTTATTAGTTTCATGTGCAATGCTCTGTAATGTTAATTATGACAAATTAATAGGAACCTTCTGTCAATTATGGATATAGGCCTATGTGGGAAACAGGTAGGCCTACACAGTCATTTCAGCGTGACTAAATCACAACAGTAGAAGATCAGTAGGATTATTGATCTACTGTTGTGATTTAGACCTCGTCTTATTGATTAATTCATTAAATAATCAATAAGAGGTCTAAATGTGGGATATGTTTATTTCTGCCCCCCACACAATCTCATCCACACATGTACCCCTCACCCTGATCTGGGGTTTCCCTCTGTGGAGTTAACAGACCTATGTGTGTGTTTGTTTGGCCGCTGCATCTGCTGCTCTGACCTCATAGTTGTGACATATTAGCCCAGGTTTCCTTTCTGGTTGTAGACCTCATCCTGCCATATTAGCCTGCTATTCTCTTCCAACAGACAAACGGAAGAGATTAGGATTATAGTCCAGCCTTGACGACAGGTTATAACTCTGCCATCATGACAGACGTATGTACAGTGCCTTGCGAAAGTATTCGGCCCCCTTGAACTTTGCGACCTTTTGCCACATTTCAGGCTTCAAACATAAAGATATAAAACTGTATTTTTTGTGAAGAATCAACAACAAGTGGGACACAATCATGAAGTGGAACGACATTTATTGGATATTTCAAACTTTTTTAACAAATCAAAAACAGAAAAATTGGGCGTGCAAAATTATTCAGCCCCTTTACTTTCAGTGCAGCAAACTCTCTCCAGAAGTTCAGTGAGGATCTCTGAATGATCCAATGTTGACCTAAATGACTAATGATGATAAATACAATCCACCTGTGTGTAATCAAGTCTCCGTATAAATGCACCTGCACTGTGATAGTCTCAGAGGTCCGTTAAAAGCGCAGAGAGCATCATGAAGAACAAGGAACACACCAGGCAGGTCCGAGATACTGTTGTGAAGAAGTTTAAAGCCGGATTTGGATACAAAAAGATTTACCAAGCTTTAAACATCCCAAGGAGCACTGTGCAAGCGATAATATTGAAATGGAAGGAGTATCAGACCACTGCAAATCTACCAAGACCTGGCCGTCCCTCTAAACTTTCAACTCATACAAGGATGGAAGGAGGATGGAAGGATGGAAGGATGGAGCCAAATACAGGACCATTCTGGAAGAAAACCTGATGGAGTCTGCAAAAGACCTGAGACTGGGACGGAGATTTGTCTTCCAACAAGACAATGATCCAAAACATAAAGCAAAATCTACAATGGAATGGTTAAAAAATAAACATATCCAGGTGTTAGAATGGCCAAGTCAAAGTCCAGACCTGAATCCAATCGAGAATCTGTGGAAAGAACTGAAAACTGCTGTTCACAAATGCTCTCCATCCAACCTCACTGAGCTCGAGCTGTTTTGCAAGGAGGAATGGGAAAAAATTTCAGTCTCTCCATGTGCAAAACTGATAGAGACATACCCTAAGCGACTTACAGCTGTAATCTCAGCAAAAGGTGGCGCTACAAAGTATTAACTTAAGGGGGCTGAATAATTTTGCACGCCCAATTTTTCAGTTTTTGATTTGTTAAAAAAGTTTGAAATATCCAATAAATGTCGTTCCACTTCATGATTGTGTCCCACTTGTTGTTGATTCTTCACAAAAAAATACAGTTTTATATCTTTATGTTTGAAGCCTGAAATGTGGCAAAAGGTCGCAAAGTTCAAGGGGGCCGAAAACTTTCGCAAGGCACTGTATGTGTAACGAATGTGAAACGGCTAGCTTAGTTAGCGTGGGCGCTAAATAGCGTTTCAATCAGTGACGTCACTTGCTCTGAGACCTTGAAGTAGTAGTTCCCCTTGCTCTGCAAGGGCCGCGGCTTTTGTGGAGCGATGGGTAACGACGCTTCGTAGGTGTCAGTTGTTGATGTGTGCAGAAGGTCCCTGGTTCGCGCCCGGGTATGGGCGAGGGGACGGTTAAAAAATTATACTGTTACATGTGTATGTAGTCTCCAGCCTTGCCCTGGTAGTCTATGGTCTGGTAGTCTCCAGCCTTACCTTGGTAGTCTATGGTCTGGTAGTCTCCAGCCTTGCCTTGGTAGTCTATGGTCTGGTAGTCTCCAGCCTTGCCTTTGAGTCTATGGTCTGGTAGTCTTGGTAGTCTTGGTAGTCTATGGTCTGGCAGTCAGGCTTGTCTTGGTAGTCTGGTAATCTCCAGCCTTGCCTTGGTAGTCTATGGTCTGGTAGTCTCCAGCCTTGCCTTGGTAGTATATGGTCTGGTAGTCTCCAGCCTTGCCTTGGTAGTCTATGGTCTGGCAGTCTCCAGCCTTGCCTTGGTAGTCTATGGTCTAGTAGTCAGCCTTGCCTTGGTAGTCTATGATCTTGTAGTCTCCAGCCTTGCTTTGGTAGTCTATGGTCTGGTAGTCTCCAGCCTTGCCTTGGTAGTCTATGGTCTGGTAGTCTCCAGCCTTGCCTTGGTAGTCTATGGTCTGGTAGTCAGCCTTGCCTTGGTAGTCTATGGTCTGGTAGTCTCCAGCCTTGCCTTGGTAGTCTATGTTCTGGTAGTCTCCAGCCTTGCCTTGGTAGTCTATGGTCTGGCTGTCTCCAGCCTTGGTAGTCTATGGTCTGGTAGTCTCCAGCTTTGCCTTGGTAGTCTATGGTCTGGTAGTCTCCAGTCTTGTTTTGGTAGTCTATGGTCTGGTAGTCTCCAACTTTGGTAGTCTATGGTCTGGTAGTCTCCAGCCTTGCCTTGGTAGTCTATGGTCTGGTAGTCTCCAGCCTTGCCTTGGTATTCTATGGTCTGGTAGTCTCCAGCCTTGCCTTGGTAGTCTATGGTCTGGCAGTCTCCAGCCTTGCCTTGGTAGTCTATGGTCTAGTTGTCAGCCTTGCCTTGGTAGTCTATGATCTTGTAGTCTCCAGCCTTGCTTTGGTAGTCTATGGTCTGGTAGTCTCCAGCCTTGCCTTGGTAGTCTATGGTCTGGTAGTCTCCAGCCTTGCCTTGGTAGTCTATGGTCTGGTAGTCTCCAGCCTTGCCTTGGTAGTCTATGGTCTGGTAGTCTCCAGCCTTGCCTTGGTAGTCTATGGTCTGGTTGTCTCCAGCCTTGCTTTGGTGGTCTATGGTCTGGTAGTCTCCAGCCTTGGTAGTCTATGGTCTGGTAGTCTCCAGCTTTGCCTTGGTAGTCTATGGTCTGGTAGTCTCCAGCCTTGCCTTGGTAGTCTATGGTCTGTTAGTCTCCAGCCTTGCCTTGGTAGTCTATGGTCTGGTAGTCTCCAGTCTTGCTTTGGTAGTCTATGGTCTGGTAGTCTCCAACTTTGGTAGTCTATGGTCTGGTAGTCTCCAGCCTTGCCTTGGTAGTCTATGGTCTGTTAGTCTCCAGCCTTGCCTTGGTAGTCTATGGTCTGGTAGTCAGCCTTGCCTTGGTAGTCTATGGTCTGGTAGTCTCCAGCCTTGCCTTGGTAGTCTATGGTCTGGTAGTCTCCAGCCTTGCCTTGGTAGTCTATGGTCTGGTTGTCTCCAGCCTTGGTAGTCTATGGTCTGGGAGTCTCCAGCTTTGCCTTGGTAGTCTATGGTCTGGTAGTCTCCAGCCTTGGTAGTCTATGGTCTGGTAGTCTCCAGCCTTGGTAGTCTATGGTCTGGTAGTCTCCAGCCTTGCCTTGGTAGTCTGTAGTGTCCAGCCTTACTTTGGGGAACTAAGAGTTGTGCTGGGTTGACACTATTGAATAAGAGGAATGGATGAACAGAGACAGAGAGGAACAGAGGAAGGCTTTTAACTGTGTGTCACTAAATCTCTTCCTACGTCAGAGGGGGGTCACTGGTGTAATGGCAGGCTACTGAATGGGAGCATTCTTCCCCTTTGCCCAGTCGTCACACACACACACACACACACACACACACAGTTCGAACACACACACACGCATGCACACATGCTTGCAAGCATGCACATGCACTCTCACATACTCACGCACGCACACACACAGTCACATGCACACACACCCTCTCCCAGTTACATCGGGAGATTCCCTGGGGTAGCCCCCTCGTGGAGTAACACATACTCTATAGCTCCACCCATACTCTCCCAAGGGGTGCAGCGGTCTAAGGCACTGTGTCTCACTGCTAGAGCCGTTACTACAGACCCTGGTTTGATTCCAGGCTGTATCACAACCGGCCGTGATTGGGACTCCCAAAGGGCGGTGCGCATTTGTCCAGGTTTGGCCGGGGTAGGCCGTCATTGTAAATAAGAATTTGTTCTTAACTGACTTGCCTAGTTAAATACCTTAAAAAAAGAAAAGGCTGTCTATATCCACTATAAGCAGTGATTCCTCTAGACAGAGTGCACTGTTTGGTAGTTATTCAGTAGTGTGGAAGAGCAGGTCAGGACACCAGAAACACTGGGTCTTCTGAAGTATGTGTGGGCCTACTGACCTTTCATATTACTACATGGTTCAACTCTGACATCATCATCCAGGTGATCTGACTCTAGTCTGTAGTTTTCCTTTGCTATGCATGCGTGGGTGGATATGAGTGTGACAGTTTGTGTGTGTGTGTGTATGAGAGATTTACTGCCTCTGTAACTCTGTAATTAGCGTTTATACTGTGCCCAGCACCTTTACTGTAATCTGACTCACCTGCGGTGGTGGTGGTGTTGAACGGAGGCAGATCTGGCACTGTGCAGGCGTGGGTGGCATCAACATTCTACAGCCATGCTGCTACTGCTGTGGCTACTGATGCGGCTACTGCTGCTGATGTTACGTGTGTACCGCAACGTAGCCGGGGTGGGTTCGATGGGCTTACCTGTGAGGTGGTTGATTGGGAGGTGATCCGTGTGTTGAGGAGGGTTAGGGGGAGGTTCATAGGTCCTGATCTGGGCCTTGTTTTCCAGAGCCTTCGTAGCGTTAAGATCATCGTTAGAACCTTCTTACTATGTATCTTTAGTAGCCCAGGTGTTTCCCAGAGCCTTTGTTAGTAACGTGTGGAGCAGCCAAAGTGCATCGTTAGATCTCTGCTAAACATAGAATCAATATGTTTAGGTTATCTGTTTGACTGTGACTGCAGATAACTTCAAAACAAAGTTGCTGAAGTATTTTTAATTGTGAAGTATGAAATGAGTGAATGATAAAATTATGCTTCAAATGAAAAGCAAGATGACTGCATTAAAATATACATGGGCCTACAGTATATAGGCTATTTAGATCGTATTGAAATCTATTTAATGTTCAATCAATTTAATTCTAATTTGCGTCTAGGCTGTCTGTCATTTTTGACTCAATGTGTTTATGATGTGTGACAACTTGTGTGCAATGCTGTGCCCAATCTGTTATTTAGTGCTTCATTATTGGGTAAGCATAATAAGCCTCCTCAGTAGCCTATTTCCAGCCATAGGTGGTAATATCTCTCTAGGAGCTGATCTGTCGTCAGTGTTGTGGAATAATTCTGTTAAGGTAAGAGAGCAGAGCTGCTTTTCTGTCGTTCCCATCAGTATCGACACATGGTCTAACGACATGCTTAGCGAACTCTCTCTATTCGTGCTTGTTTGGGAAATCATTGTAAAGCTGAAGTTACATTTCACCTGGGTAATGAGGCCCACTGGGCACAGACGTCAGGTCAACGTGTAGTTTTGATTTCCATTTGGTTGAGTTGTCAACTAATGTGAAATCAACCAAAAATGTCACAAAGTTATTGGATTTAGGTTAAAAAAGTTTGATGAAAATAAGATGAAAGTCCATGAAGTTGATGGCTGTTTTCCCAAATCCAATCAGTTTTCCTTGTTGATTCAACGTCGTCACATTGAATGTTTTGGTTGAAATGACATGGAAAAAAACATTGATTCAACTAGTTTTTGCCCAGTGGCCTGTTCTATATTTTTTTGTGGTCCACTTAAAGGATTGCTGTAAATTGTGAGCTAGTCTTTTTCTTTTTCCTATTGCCGTAATCCCCCCCCCCTCCCCACGTTAATTTCATAACCTAAGATTTTCTGTATTCTGAAAATATATTTAGCAAAGGGGCCATTTGAGTTTTCAATATTGGTCAGGTATATCAGGAGAGCATCTGCAAATAAGTTTAGTTTATATTCATGTTTACATGTTACATTTGAGTCCTGTCTAATTATTTTTGCAAGCCATTCAATTGACAGTGCAAACAGCAGGGGAGAGAGAGGACATCCCTGTCTTTTGCCCCTTTCTAAAGCAATTTCATCAGATCATGTATTATTTGTGTATATTTTGCTTTAGGATATTTATACAACATTTTTGATTCAATGTATTATTTGAGCTGGAATGTTTAAAGCTTCCAAAGCTTTGAATATAAAAGGCCATTCAAGACTGTCAAGAGCCTTTTCGGCATCAACAGCCATTATTGATACATCTATATGTTGTTTTTTACATATTGTATTAAACTGAAACATGTTCTTGTATTTGTAAGTGTCTATCTTTAATAAACCCTGTTTGATTGATATGTATCATATCTGGTAAGACTTTTGCCATTCTATTGCTTATAAGCTTTGTTATTATTTTATTGTCACAATTTATTCTTATGGGTCTATATTCAGCAAGGGACTCTCCAGATTTTCCTGGTTTTAATATAGCTGAAATAACTGTTGTCCCGATCGTTTAGAGATGGATTGGACCAAGGTGCAGCATGGTAGGCGTACATTTTACTTCTATTTAAATGACACCGAAAAAACAACAAAATACAAAAACGAATGTAAAGCTACATGCAGTGCAGAAAGCAACTACACACAAACAAGATCCCACAAACTAAAGGTGGAAAAAAGGCTGTCTAAGTATGATCCCCAATCACAGACAACGATAGACAGCTGCCTCTGATTGGGAACCATACCCGGCCAACAAAGAAATAGTAAAACTAGAATGCCCACCCAAATCACACCTCAACCTAACCAAATAGAGAAATAAAAAGGCTCTCTAAGGTCAGGGCGTGACAACTGTTTGATACATGGAACTAGGAAGTAATGATTTAAGTGATGTGTGTAACTAAGGGGGGCTACTTTGTCCCAAAATGTTGAATAGAATGATATGGGAAAGCCATCTATTACTGGTGCTTTTCTCCTTGCGAATGTTTTAACGGTATCGAATATTTCTTCTTGGGTGATCTCTGTTTTTAGTGATTCTTTTTTTGTCTGCTGATAATTGTTTCAGAGTTGTTGAGTCTAAGAAGGCTACAGGATACACCCCACTGTTTAATTCTGATTTATATTCCTTTTCATAGAAACATTTCAAATTCACATTAATCACATTGTTTTTTCTAATGACCGCTTTTGTATCTTTTAAAATTATAACTGGTTTAGCATGTATTAGTTTTGTGAGAGCTGCAAGATGTTTACCAGGTTTATTTGCCATTAAGTAGTATGCTTTATTTGAGTTTAACCTGTAGTGGTTGGCTCTCTTCAGAAGTAAAACTCAGTGGGCTGTTCTGTTCTCGCTGTATTGCCATACGGGGCTGACAGGCACCAGCATGTCAACCCTGCACACAGCCTCTTCCTGCCCTGCAGCATGTTCAGTGCTTTCTAGGGAACTGTTGTGTAATCAAGCACCCTGGTGAGATTCAGGTTACCAGTGTAGTAGAACATGCAGTGTATGGTAAACAGGTCAGCGAGGCTATAACTCACACACCTGTGATTTGCATATACTGACACAGTGCAGGAACAGTGCAATCGGTTACTGAGGTTTCAGTATGACATGTCCTAGATGGAATGCCACTGTTATGGTTAATAAAGGCCCTAAGTTTGACTAAACCTTGTGACCTGGCAATGGAACATCACGTGAGATGAACATTTACAGCAGTGCAGTAGAATATGCATGTTAGACAGTTAAGGCCTACTAGTGCAATAGAAGACGTGTATGTTAGACAGGTCACTAGGGCTTTTGTGTGAGTTATACATGTTACTAGTGTAATACAACACAGGTGTTCACACTGTGTCTATGCAGCCTGATCACTAGAAATACATTTTGAAAAGTTCCTGAGAATGTCGATCAATGCCTTCCTCAGTGCTCACAAAAAACAAGAAAAACAGTTGCAGAGCACTCTGGGCCAACGCGGGCTACTCAGATCACTGAGTCACTGCAGTTCACAATGCTGTAGCAAGCTGTGAGAAAACTTGATGATACTTTAACATTTGTTTGAACCTTTATTTAACTAGGCAAGTCAGTTACAAACAAATTATTATTTATAATGACGGCCTACCAGGGAACAGTTAGATCCAACTGCCTTGTTTAGGGGCAGAACGACAGATTTTTACCTTGTCAGCTCGGGGATTCGACTCAGCAACCTTTTGGTTACTGGCCCAACGCTCTAACCACTAAGCTACCTGCCACCCCAAACTTGATGGTAATGGGGAGTTGTTTTTAAAGATGTTGTTTTAAGCCTTCCCCAACCATAGCCCTAACCTTAACCACTCGGAATGAATGTTTGAACGCTTAACCTTTGAGCTGTTTCTCTTTTAACTCTGTAACCACCAGGGAATAAGATATCAAAAATAGACGTTCATCCATAATAATTCAAATCTACAAGGGAAAGTTGTTGGTCTATGTGTGGGACAGCAAGATTTTGTGTGGGTGTGTGTATATATTTTTGATGTAGCCGATAGTGTGTGAGTCACTCTGTGATAGACTCACCTGAAGGTCAGTTTCTAGGAGTGTCAATGTCAGAAATGGGAACTTGTGGGTGTGTGAAGACATGGCTGCTACGATATCCGTTTTGACATGATACCTCTCTTTGTTATCAATAGATGATTCAACATATCAAATGACATGTGTATCACAGTAGGGTTAAAGGTCACGACCTTCAGGCCTGGACATGGGCCCTGTCCGAATACTCTGAAACACATCCTATCATCCCTTCCTTCCATTATCCTTAACCTGAAAAGTAAGAGTTCAACTCACTGGCGTAGCGCAGTTTCCTCTGGACCCCCACAAATCGGCGATAGCCCCTCAGTATAGACTACTGATCACTCCATGGTTTTGAAATTGCGACATCTATGCTGCTGCCTATCCATAAAATCTGATTGTGTGGTGCTAGTGCTTGCAGTCGCCTATAGCTTTGCTTTACTGGATACATGGTTATTTTTATTTGGTCATCATTTTCTCATGTTAAGCTTAAAGTTTAAGTTTATATAGGCCGACGGTGTCCTAATGCTGTGATTTAGAATGCTGGATGCAATAATGTAGGTCCTATTTACTAGTTTAGAATGATGGCTGCAATAATGTAGGCCTTTTTACTAGTTTAGAATGATGGCTGCAATAATGTAGGCCTTTTTACTAGTTTAGAATGATGGCTGCAATAATGTAGGTCCTTTTTACTAGTTTAGAATGATGGCTGCAATAATGTAGACCTATTTACTAGTTTAGAATGCTGGCTGCAATAATGTAGACCTATTTACTAGTTTAGAATGATGGCTGCAATAATGTAGGCCTTCTTACTAGTTTAGAATGATGGCTGCAATAATGTAGGCCTTCTTACTAGTTTAGAATGATGGCTGCAATAATGTAGGTCCTATTTACTAGTTTAGAGTGCTGGCTGCAATAATGTAGGTCCTAATTACTAGTTTAGAATGATGGCTGTAATAATGTAGACCTATTTACTAGTTTAGAGTGCTGGCTGAAATAATGTAGGTCCTATTTACTAGTTTAGAATGATGGCTGCAATAATGTAGGCCTTTTTACTAGTTTAGAATGATGGCTGCAATAATGTAGGTCCTATTTACAATGCTGGCTGCAATAATGTAGGTCCTATTTACTAGTTTAGAATGCTGGATGCAATAATGTAGACCTATTTAATAGTTTAGAATGATGGCTGCAATAATGTAGACCTATTTACTAGTTTAGAATGCTGGCTGCAATAATGTAGGTCCTATTTACTAGTTTAGAATGATGGCTGCAATAATGTAGACCTATTTACTAGTTTAAAATGCTGGCTGCAATAATGTAGGTCCTATTTACTAGTTTAGAATGCTGGATGCAATAATGTAGGTCCTATTTACTAGTTTAGAATGCTGGATGCAATAATGTAGACCTATTTAATAGTTTAGAGTGCTGTGTGCAATAATTTAGGCCTTTTTACTAGTTTAGAATGCTGGCTGCAATAATGTAGACCTATTTACTAGTTTAGAATGATGGCTGCAATAATGTAGACCTATTTACTAGTTTAGAATGATGGCTGCAATAATGTAGACCTATTTACTAGTTTAGAATGCTGGCTGCAATAATTAAGGCCTTTTTACTAGTTTAGAATGATGGCTGCAATAATATAGGTCCTATTTACTAGTTTAGAATGCTGGCTGCAATAATGTAGGCCTTATAACTAGTTTAGAATGATGGCTGCAATAATGTAGGTATTTTTACTAGTTTAGAATGATGGCTGCAATAATGTAGGTCCTATTTACTAGTTTAGAATGCTGGCTGCAATAATGTAGACCTATTTACTATTTTAGAATAATGGCTGCAATAATGTAGACCTATTTACTAGTTTAGAATGCTGGCTGCAATAATGTAGGCCTTTTTACTAGTTCAGAATCCTGGCTGCAATAATGTAGGCCTTTTTACTAGTTTAGAATGATGGCTGCAATAATGTAGACCTATTTACTAGTTTAGAATGCTGGCTGCAATAATGTAGGCCTTTTTACTAGTTTATAGTGCTGGCTGCAATAATGTAGACCTATTTACTAGTTTAGAATGATGGCTGCAATAATGTAGACCTATTTACTAGTTTAGAGTGCTGGCTGCAATAATTTAGGCCTTTTTACTAGTTCAGAATGCTGGCTGCAATAATGTAGGCCTTTTTACTAGTTTAGAATGATGGCTGCAATAATGTAGTTCCTATTTACTAGTTTAGAATGATGGCTGCAATAATGTAGGTCCTATTTACTAGTTTAGAATGATGGCTGCAAAAATGTAGACCTATTTACTAGTTTAGAATGCTGGCTGCAATAATGTAGGCCTTTTTACTAGTTTAGAATGATGGCTGCAATAATGTAGGTCCTATTTACTAGTTTAGAATGATGGCTGCAATAATGTAGGTCCTATTTACTAGTTTAGAATGATGGCTGCAAAAATGTAGACCTATTTACTAGTTTAGAATGCTGGCTGCAATAATGTAGGCCTTTTTACTAGTTTAGAATGATGGCTGCAATAATGTAGGTCCTATTTACTAGTTTAGAATGATGGCTGCAATAATGTAGGTCCTATTTACTAGTTTAGAATGATGGCTGCAAAAATGTAGACCTATTTACTAGTTTAGAATGCTGGCTGCAATAATGTAGGCCTTTTTACTAGTTTAGAATGATGGCTGCAATAATGTAGGTCCTATTTACTAGTTTAGAATGATGGCTGCAATAATGTAGGTCCTATTTACTAGTTTAGAATGATGGCTGCAATAATGTAGGTCCTATTTACTAGTTTAGAATGATGGCTGCAAAAATGTAGACCTATTTACTAGTTTAGAATGATGGCTGCAATAATGTAGGTCCTATTTACTAGTTTAGACTTTTAATTTTTTATTTATTTCACCTTTATTTAACCAGGTAGGCTAGTTGAGAACAAGTTCTCATTTGCAACTGCGACCTGGCCAAGATAAAGCATAGCAGTGTGAACAGACAACACAGAGTTACACATGGAGTAAACAATAAACAAGTCAATAACACAGTAGAAAAAAAGAGAGTCTATATACATTGTGAGCAAAAGGCATGAGGAGGTAGGCAAATAATTAAAATTTTGCAGATTAACACTGGAGTGATAAATGATCAGATGGTCATGTACAGGTAGAGATATTGGTGTGCAAAAGAGCAGAAAAGTAAATAAATTAAAACAGTATGGGGATGAGGTAGGTAAAATTGGGTCGGCTATTTACCGATAGACTATGTACAGCTGCAGCGATCGGTTAGCTGCTCAGATAGCAGATGTTTGAAGTTGGTGAGGGAGATAAAAGTCTCCAACTTCAGCGATTTTTGCAATTCGTTCCAGTCACAGGCAGCAGAGAACTGGAACGAAAGGCGGCCAAATGAGGTGTTGGCTTTAGGGATGATCAGTGAGATACACCTGCTGGAGCGCGTGCTACAGGTGGGTGTTGCCATCGTGACCAGTGAACTGAGATAAGGCGGAGCTTTACCTAGCATGGACTTGTAGATGACCTGGAACCAGTGGGTCTGGCGACGAATATGTAGCGAGGGCCAGCCGACTAGAGCATACAGGTCGCAGTGGTGGGTGGTATAAGGTGCTTTAGCGACAAAACGGATGGCACTGTGATAAACTGCATCCAGTTTGCTGAGTAGAGTGTTGGAAGCTATTTTGTAGATGACATCGCCGAAGTCGAGGATCGGTAGGATAGTCAGTTTTACTAGGGTAAGTTTGGCGGCGTGAGTGAAGGAGGCTTTGTTGCGGAATAGAAAGCCGACTCTAGATTTGATTTTGGATTGGAGATGTTTGATATGAGTCTGGAAGGAGAGTTTACAGTCTAGCCAGACACCTAGGTACTTATAGATGTCCACATATTCAGGGTCGGAACCATCCAGGGTGGTGATGCTAGTCAGGCGTGCGGGTGCAGGCAGCGAACGGTTGAAAAGCATGCATTTGGTTTTACTAGCGTTTAAGAGCAGTTGGAGGCCACGGAAGGAGTGTTGTATGGCATTGAAGCTCGTTTGGAGGTTAGTTAGCACAGTGTCCAAGGACGGGCCGGAGGTATATAGAATGGTGTCGTCTGCGTAGAAGTGGATCAGGGAATCGCCCGCAGCAAGAGCAACATCATTGATATATACAGAGAAAAGAGTCGGCTCGAGAATTGAACCCTGTGGCACTCCCATAGAGACTGCCAGAGGACCGGACAGCATGCCCTCCGATTTGACACACTGAACTCTGTCTGCAAAGTAGTTGGTGAACCAGGCAAGGCAGTCATCAGAAAAAACGAGGCTACTGAGTCTGCCGATAAGAATATGGTGATTGACAAGAGTCAAAAGCCTTGGCAAGGTCGATGAAGACGGCTGCACAGTACTGTCTTTTATCGATGGCGGTTATGATATCGTTTACTACCTTGAGCGTGGCTGAGGTGCACCCGTGACCGGCTCGGAAACCAGATTGCACAGCGGAGAAGGTATGGTGGTATTCGAGATGGTCAGTGACCTGTTTGTTGACTTGGCTTTCGAAGACCTTAGATAGGCAGGGCAGGATGGATATAGGTCTGTAACAGTTTGGGTCCAGGGTGTCTCCCCCTTTGAAGAGGGGGATGACTGCGGCAGCTTTCCAATCCTTGGGGAACTCAGACGATATGAAAGAGAGGTTGAACAGGCTGGTAATAGGGGTTGCGACAATGGCGGCGGATAGTTTCAGAAATAGAGGGTCCAGATTGTCAAGCCCAGCTGATTTGTACGGGTCCATGTTTTGCAGCTCTTTCAGAACATCTGCTATCTGGATTTGGGTAAAGGAGAACCTGGAGAGGCTTGGGCGAGTAGCTGCGGGAGGGGCGGAGCTGTTGGCCGAGGTTGGAGTAGCCAGGCGGAAGGCATGGCCAGCCGTTGAGAAATGCTTGTTGAAGTTTTCGATAATCATGGATTTATCGGTGGTGACCGTGTTACCTAGCCTCTGCAGTGGGCAGCTGGGAGGAGGTGCTCTTGTTCTCCATGGACTTCACAGTGTCCCAGAACTTTTTGGAGTTGGAGCTACAGGATGCAAATTTCTGCCTGAAGAAGCTGGCCTTTGCTTTCCTGACTGACTGCGTGTATTGGTTCCTGACTTCCCTGAACAGTTGCATATCGCGGGGAATATTTGATGCTATTGCAGTCCGCCACAGGATGTTTTTGTGCTGGTCAAGGGCAGTCAGGTCTGGAGTGAACCAAGGGCTATATCTGTTCTTAGTTCTGCATTTTTTGAACGGAGCATGCTTTTCTAAAATGGTGAGGAAGTTACTTTTAAAGAATGACCAGGCATCCTCAACTGACGGGATGAGGTCAATGTCCTTCCAGGATACCCGGGCCAGGTCGATTAGAAGGGCCTGCTCATAGAAGTGTTTTAGGGAGCGTTTGACAGTGACGAGGGGTGGTCGTTTGACTGCGACTCCGTAGCGGATACAGGCAATGAGGCAGTGATCGCTGAGATCCTGGTTGAAGACAGCGGAGGTGTATTTGGAGGGCCAGTTGGTCAGGATGACGTCTATGAGGGTGCCCTTGTTTACAGATTTGTACCTGGTGGGTTCCTTGATGATTTGTGTGAGATTGAGGGCATCTAGCTTAGATTGTAGGACTGCCAGGGTGTTAAGCATATCCCAGTTTAGGTCACCTAACAGAACAAACTCTGATGGCTGCAATAATGTAGGCCTATTTACTAGTTTAGAATGATGGCTGCAATAATGTAGGTCCTATTTACTAGTTTAGAATGCTGGCTGCAATAATGTAGGTCCTATTTACTAGTTTAGAATGATGGCTGCAATAATGTCGGCCTTTTTGCTAGTTCAGAATGCTGGCTGTAATAATGTAGACCTATTTACTAGTTTAGAATGCTGGCTGCAATAATGTGGGTCCTATTTACTAGTTTAGAATGCTGGCTGTAATAATGTAGACCTATTTACTAGTTTAGAATGATGGCTGCAATAATGTAGGTCTATTTACTAGTTTAGAATGCTGGCTGCAATAATGTAGGCCTATTATGGTGAGGATTTGGGATAGTCTTAAAACAATATGTTTAATAAAAATGTACTATCACTGGATTTGAACTTGAAATCAGAGGCAGACACTTAGACCCAACTATCATCCCCATCCCCAACACTTTAGCAAAACTGAAACCTACTGGATTGTATCAGCGCTCACTGTTGCCCGGTTTCCACATCATCTCCCAACGTCAAATTCGGACTTGTATCACGGGTGACCTGGCTGCGTAGGCTTACCAATGTTCACAGAACGGGGATCGCTCTTATGACCGGTCTCTGGCAGTCGTCAGCTTGGTTCTCTGGGAGAGGAGGAGGAGAAGGAGGCCCAGCACTCTCGCTGGAGGAACTGTCACTATTCTGGAGGGGAGGAAAAAGAGGAGGAGCAAGGCCAGTGTCATTGACGGGCCGAGCAGTCAGGTCTCTGTCAGGACTGAAAGGCTGCTAGTGCTAGCTGCTGGTGGTAGTGTCCACCTGTGATGGTGTTTGGTCAGTGGAGGACGAGGTGGTAGCTTTGCTGATGTGGTTATCTTTGGTAGTTTGGCACCAGCTTAGTCAGATAAAGACTTTTTGATTTTTTTTTGTCACCACTTGGTCTTGCTTTTTGTTTATCCATCATGAACAAGCACTCACTCTCCAGCCGAATCCGACCTGATTCACCTTACTTTAAAAAAACTTGATAACCAATTAGGTGAGGAGGCCAAGGCAGGCTGCCGCCGGGGTCGTTGAGATATAGGTTAATTAGATGCATGACAACTATGTTGTC
Organism: Oncorhynchus mykiss; assembly: GCF_013265735.2. NCBI lineage: Eukaryota > Metazoa > Chordata > Actinopteri > Salmoniformes > Salmonidae > Oncorhynchus > Oncorhynchus mykiss. The sequence continues at coordinate 6,069,730 of NC_048567.1, read as the reverse complement.
TCACTTACTACCAGGTAGGACGACACAAACACTTTGGTTGCTGGATGTGGAAATTAAAAAGGAGTGTTACTGTCAAAATGATTTATTATAAAAATGTAAACAACAAAAAACCCTAGGCCTAGGTGTGAGATGATGGGTACATGGCCCCCCAGAGCTCGGGCCCCCACAGCACCCGCTACGCCAGAGATTCAACTGCAGAATTCACGGATCCAATCATGTCAGATCAGTGATTTCTCCAAGGAAGGGAAGAAGGAGGGATGGAACCATGATTCATGTCTCATTTAATGGACATGAATATACATGGTTGGGATACATCTCTGTCTGGAGCAGAGTACTGAACTGTAGAGAAGCCATATCTGTCTGGAGCACAGTACTGAACTGTAGAGAAGCCATCTCTGTCTGGAGCACAGTACTGAAATGTAGAGAAGCCATCTCTGTCTGGAGCACAGTACTGAACTGTAGAGAAGCCCACTCTGTCTGGAGCACAGTACTGAACTGTAGAGAAGACATCTCTGTCTGGAGCACAGTACTGAACTGTAGAGAATACATCTCTGTCTGGAGCACAGTACTGAACTGTAGAGAAGCCATCTCTGTCTGGAGCACAGTACTGAACTGTAGAGAAGCCCACTCTGTCTGGAGCACAGTACTGAACTGTAGAGAAGCCCACTCTGTCTGGAGCACAGTACTGAACTGTAGAGAAGCCATCTCTGTCTGGAGCACAGTACTGAACTGTAGAGAAGCCCACTCTGTCTGGAGCACAGTACTAAACTGTAGAGAAGCCATCTCTGTCTGGAGCACAGTACTGAACTGTAGAGAAGCCATCTCTGTCTGGAGCACAGTACTGAACTGTAGAGAAGCTATCTCTGTCTGGAGCACAGTACTGAACTGTAGAGAAGCCATCTCTGTCTGGAGCACAGTACTGAACTGTAGAGAAGCCATCTCTGTCTGGAGCACAGTACTGAACTGTAGAGAAGCCATCTCTGTCTGGAGCACAGTACTGAACTGTAGAGAAGCCATCTCTGTCTGGAGCACAGTACTGAACTGTAGAGAAGCCATCTCTGTCTGGAGCACAGTACTGAACTGTAGAGAAGCCATCTCTGTCTGGAGCACAGTACTGAACTGTAGAGAAGCCATCTCTGTCTGGAGCACAGTACTGAACTGTAGAGAAGCCATCTCTGTCTGGAGCACAGTACTGAACTGTAGAGAAGACATATCTCCCAGTGCTCCATATCAGGAACTAAACACTTTTTTGTTACATATATGTATTTATTCAGTTTTTATATTTCATATATTTCAAGTTACTACGCATTTTATGATTTACAATTTCAGCTGACTTCATACAGTTAGATGGGTCAGAGGGTCAGGTGCATTCAAGAGCATTGAAGTGTTTACCTTGTTCTCCACGTACTTAATCATGTTTATAAGAAGTTTCTAAGTAGATCTTCTACTGAAGAGTTATGGTGGGTTGGCGGGGGTTTGGAATGATAAGTGTAAGTCAGATTTTATTGATCAACAATTGATGAATGTTTAGGATACTGTTAGTCATCCGCGCCAGTTGTGTGTGTGTGTGTGTGTGTGTGTGTGTGAGAGAGAGAAACAGTTGCCCATTACCAGAGGTGTAAAGTAACTCATTACTTTACTACTCCCGTTACTGTAATTGAGTAGCTTCTCTGAGTAATCTTACTTAAAAAATTTCATTTAAACTAACAGTACTTCTACTTTAGTAGGATATTTCAGTACCCTTTCCACCCCATTTACTCATTTACACTTACAGTAGATCTGTGTGATTGGGGCAGGTTAAACCTGGTTAGATCTGTGTGATTGGGATAGGTTAAACCTGGTTAGATCTGTGTGAGGGAGGCAGGTAAACATGGTTAGATCTGTGTGAGGGAGGCAGGTAAACATGGTTAGATCTGTGTGAGGGAGGCAGGTAAACCTGGTTAGATCTGTGTGAGGGAGGCAGGTAAACCTGGTTAGATCTGTGTGAGGGAGGCAGGTTAACCTGGTTAGATCTGTGCGAGGGAGGCAGGTAAACCTGGTTAGATCTGTGCGAGGGAGGCAGGTAAACATGGTTAGATCTGTGTGAGGGAGGCAGGTAAACATGGTTAGATCTGTGTGAGGGAGGCAGGTAAACATGGTTAGATCTGTGTGAGGGAGGCAGGTAAACATGGTTAGATCTGTGTGAGGGAGGCAGGTAAACCTGGTTAGATCTGTGTGAGGGAGGCAGGTAAACCTGGTTAGATCTGTGTGAGGGAGGCAGGTAAACATGGTTAGATCTGTGTGAGGGAGGCAGGTAAACATGGTTAGATCTGTGTGATCTAGGCAGGTAAACCTGGTTAGATCTGTGTGAGGGAGGCAGGTAAACCTGGTTAGATCTGTGTGAGGGAGGCAGGTAAACCTGGTTAGATCTGTGTGAGGGAGGCAGGTAAACCTGGTTAGATCTGTGTGAGGGAGACAGGTAAACATGGTTAGATATGTGTGAGGGAGGCAGGCAGGTAAACTTGGTTAGATCTGTGTGAGGGAGGCAGGTAAACCTGGTTAGATCTGTGTGAGGGAGGCAGGTAAACCTGGTTAGATCTGTGTGAGGGAGGCAGGTAAACATGGTTAGATCTGTGTGAAGGAGGCAGGTAAACATGGTTAGATCTGTGTGAGGGAGGCAGGTAAACTTGGTTAGATCTGTGTGAGGGAGGCAGGTAAACCTGGTTAGATCTGTGTGAGGGAGGCAGGTAAACATGGTTAGATCTGTGTGAGGGAGGCAGGTAAACATGGTTAGATCTGTGTGAGGGAGGCAGTTAAACCTGGTTAGATCTGTGTGAGGGAGACAGGTAAACCTGGTTAGATCTGTGTGAGGGAGGCAGGTAAACCTGGTTAGATCTGTGTGAGGGAGGCAGGTAAACCTGGTTAGATCTGTGTGAGGGAGGCAGGTAAACCTGGTTAGATCTGTGTGAGGGAGGCAGGTAAACCTGGTTAGATCTGTGTGAGGGAGGCAGGTAAAACCTGGTTAGATCTGTGTGAGGGAGGCAGGTAAACCTGGTTAGATCTGTGTGAGGGAGGCAGGTAAACCTGGTTAGATCTGTGTGAGGGAGGCAGGTAAACCTGGTTAGATCTGTGTGAGGGAGGCAGGTAAACCTGGTTAGATCTGTGTGAGGGAGGCAGGTAAACCTGGTTAGATCTGTGTGAGGGAGGCAGGTAAACCTGGTTAGATCTGTGTGAGGGAGGCAGGTAAACCTGGTTAGATCTGTGTGAGGGAGGCAGGTAAACCTGGTTAGATCTGTGTGAGGGAGGCAGGTAAACCTGGTTAGATCTGTGTGAGGGAGGCAGGTAAACCTGGTTAGATCTGTGTGAGGGAGGCAGGTAAACCTGGTTAGATCTGTGTGAGGGAGGCAGGTAAACCTGGTTAGATCTGTGTGAGGGAGGCAGGTAAAACCTGGTTTTGAATCTGGGTCAATTTAAATAGATTTGGCGGTGAACTTATACGGCACCATTCTGCAGTTTCTCCAGATACGCCAAAGCATTCCTCAACTTTTACACATTTCTATTTGTCATTGAGTTACCCCTCACACACCTGGATGTGTGTGTGTGTTGGCCTTTACCTCTTGTTGATTTGTTTTCTCATCAGTGATGACATTTTGGCAGATGAGTCAGTTACTCGCAATCTCGCAAATATGCAGCATCGGTACTGCACGTATGTGTGTGTATCTGAGTGCCTCAATAGTACACACACACACATATACACACTATCACGCCCTGACCTTAGAGAGCCTTTTTATGTCTCTATTTGGTTTGGTGAGGGTGTGATTTGGGGTTGGCATTCTATGTTTTTGTTTTCTATAATTTTGTATTTCTATGTTTTGGCCGGGTATGGTTCTCAATCAGGGACAGCTGTCTATCGTTGTCTCTGATTGGGAACCATACTTAGGTAGCCCTTTTTCCCTCCTTTCAGGGTGGGAAGTTGTCTTTGTTTGTGGCACATAGCCCTTAAGCTTCACGGTTGTTTTGTATTGTTTATTGTTTTGTCTGCGTCATTTCTAATAAAAGGAATATGTACGCTCACCACTCTGAGCTTTGGTCCACTTCCTTTGACAGCCGTGACACACACACACACAGACAGACAGACAGACAGACAGACAGACAGACAGACAGACAGACAGACAGACAGACAGATGTGATAGAGTGTGCTGCATTAGTCAGAGCCGTGGGCTGGAGTGGAAAGTTCCCTTTTACAGGGCTATCCCCCCGCTGGCACTGAGACTGGAGATCTTAGCAAGTACAATCCGGGCTGTGGAGATATGTCAGTTATGTGTTGTTATGGTGTTCCTGGAGGAGTGGGCCCTCCATGGTACATACCCGACTAGGTGTTCCTGGAGGAGTGGGCCCTCCATGGTACATACCTGACTAGGTGTTCCTGAAGGAGTGGGCCCTCCATGGTACATACCTGATTGGTGTTCCTGGAGGAGTGGGCCCTCCATGGTACATACCTGACTAGGTGTTCCTGGAGGAGTGGGCCCTCCATGGTACATACCTGATTGGTGTTCCTGGAGGTGTGGGCCCTCCGTGGTACATACCTGACTAGGTGTTCCTAGAGGAGTGGGCCCTCCGTGGTACATACCTGACTAGGTGTTCCTAGAGGAGTGGGCCCTCCATGGTACATACCTGACTAGGTGTTCCTGGAGGAGTGGGCCCTCCATGGTACATACCTGACTAGGTGTTCCTGGAGGAGTGGGCCCTCCATGGTACATACCTGACTAGATGTTCCTGGAGGAATGGGCCCTCCGTGGTACATACCTGACTAGGTGTTCCTGGAAGTGACTGGAGGTGTGGAGGCGGCCTTCACGTCGGGAAGTCTGTCAGTAAGTATGCTCCGATTGTCCTTACTGGTGTAATAACTGTCATGTAACAGTGTCCTTATGTCATCATCTCCTAAATGAACAATAAGGACAGATTACTAGACAAAAGCTCAACGCCTCTCATCTCTCTCCCTCTATCGTTTTCTGTGTTCTCTCTCTCTTTCTGAATGAACTCAGTAGCTCTGTGATGCGTGCCTGAACCCATTGATTGTCAAGTTACACCTAATTTACCCACATGTGTGTGTATATGGGTGCGGCCTACTGCAGTGTGCCAGGCTGTCCAGTGATGCAACACACATACCCAACCTGTCAGACTCTGTTTGTACCTGAGGTTCCCTCAGGTCAAATACTCTTATGTGTGTAGAGATGTAGGATCTTGATTTGATCACCCTGTTACATCATAAGTTTACTGCAATTCAGAACATTTAAAAATTGTAGTATATTTGAGGTTTAAAAAGGCTTCTGAAGTTTGTTATTTCCACTTTGCAACTTCAGACTCGATTTTCCCTTATGAAACATGTATCAATATCAACAAAAATGTACATCAACTATGGATGTGTGTGTTACTGTTGGCCTTTACTTCTAGTTGATTTGTTTTCTCATCAGTAATGACAATTCGGCAGATGATTCAGTTGCTCGCAATCTGGCAAATATGTAGCATCGGTACAGCACAAGTGTGTGTGTGTGTATGTGTGTGTCTGGGGGTCCCAATAGTACACACTCACAGACAGATGTGATAGAGTGTGCTGCATTAGTCAGAGCCGTGGGCTGGAGTGGAAAGTTCCCTTTTACAGGGCTATCCCCCCGCTGGCACTGAGACTGGAGATCTTAGCAAGTACAATCCGGGCTGTGGAGATATGTCAGTTATGTGTTGTTATGTATAGTATGTTCAGTTTGTATGCAACACTCAGTTTGCGCAATGTATGTGTGATTATACTGTATCTTGTGAGGTCAAGCCAAAGGGCACATTTCCATCACAGTGAAGTTTTATTCTATTCTGTTCTAATGTATTTTATTGTATTTTATTATATTCTGATCTATTCTAATCTATTCTACTCTAATGTACATTATTTTATTGTATTTCATTATATTATATTATAATGTATTTGATTATATTCTAATCTAATCTGTTCTATTGAAATGGCTATAATGCAGAGAGGAAACTTTTGGGCGGGGCATGATGGACACATAGAAAGCTACTACCTGGAGAAATGGGCCCTCCATGGTACATACCTGACTAGGTGTTCCTGGAGAAATGGGCCCTCCATGGTACATACCTGCCTAGGTGTTCCTGGAGAAATGGGCCCTCCATGGTACATACCTGACTAGGTGTTCCTGGAGAAATGGGCCCTCCATGGTATATACCTGATTGGTGTTCCTGGAGGAGTGGGCCCTCCATGGTACATACCTGACTAGGTGTTCCTGGAGGAGTGGGCCCTCCATGGTACATACCTGACTGGGTGTTCCTGGAGGAATGGGCCCTCCGTGGTACATACCTGACTAGGTGTTACTGAAAGTGACTGGAGGTGTGGAGGCGACCTTCATGTCGGGAAGTCTGTCAGTCAGTATGCTCCGATTGTCCTTACTGGTGTAATAACTGTCATGTAACAGTGTCCCCATGTCATCATCTCCTATATGAACAATAAGGACAGATTACTGGACAAAAGCTCAACGCCTCTCATCTCTCTCCCTCTATCGTTTTCTGTGTTCTCTCTCTCTTTCTGAATGAACTCAGTAGCTCTGTGATGTGTGCCTGAACCCCTTGATTGTCAAGTTACACCTAATTTACCCATATGTGTGTGTATATGGGTGCGGCCTACTGCAGTGTGCCAGGCTGTCCAGTGATGCAACACATATACCCAACCTGTCAGACTCTGTTTGTACCTGAGGTTTCCTCAAGTCAAATACTTGTGTGTGTGTGTACAGATGTAGGATCTTAATTTGATCACCGTGTTACAACAGAATTTTACTGCAATGCAGGACATTTGAAGTTTAAAAAGCCTTCTGAAGTTTGTTATTTCCACTTTGCAATTTCAGACTCGATTTTCCCTTACGGAAATGTATCAACCCCTTCAAAAATATTATAATCCACATAATAATTCACATTTCCTGTTACTGAAGCATTTTTTTCCTGCTGTATCATACTGGCTCAAATTAAGATCCTACATCTGTAGGTGTATATGTGTGGGAGACATAAAGATTAGAATACAGATTAACACACCATATCCATGATCATTCGTCATTGTCACATCTTTCATGGCTTCGTTTACATCTGAAAAAAAATGAAACTGTGTGTGTGTGTGTGTATGTGTGTGTGTGTGTGTGTGTGTGTGTGTGTGTGTATCAGGCATTTAAAACGTTGAACATTGTTAGCTGAGGTACCGTTTACACCCTGAGGCAGCAACTGTATGACCTAGTCTGACCTGGCTCCACACACGCACGCACGCACGCACGCACACAAACACACACACTTGAGTGGGAAGATGAAGAAAGGAATCCACATAGTGTGTGTGTGTTTTAATTCATTGCTAACTTTGCTCTGTAATAACCCCAAGTAATCATAATAGCAGGAATTCCAGCCAACGCAGACGCACACAGCACTCTTACACTGGCTCACAAGTATAGCCTGCTCTTAGAGGTATAACACTGAGTTTTTAACTATTTACATGTTGCATTGCATGTCTGCCTGTTTGTGAATAAATGTGAAAATCTTAATTCTTCATCAAAAATAACATTTGAATACCAACATGAAAGATAGTTTACTGAACTCTGTTGTCCAAATCAACTCATCCCCCTTAGGCACCCCTTCATACCCACCCCAAATCAACTAATACCCCTTAGGTATCCCTTCCTCCCAATCCCAAATCAACTCGTCTGGTAGGTACCCCTTCCTCCCCACCCCAAATCAACTCATACCCCTTAGGCACCCCTTCCTCACACCCCAAATCAACTCATACCCCTTAGGTATCCCTTCCTCCATAACCCAAATCAACTCATACTCCTTCGGCACCCCTGCCTAGTGGGCACAGGATTGGAAATATATTAACGTTTAAAACATTTGCAAAACTTAAAAAGAGCTATTGGCTGTCAAAGAGAAATGTAGATCTGTTTCAGATGAACATCATGAGCTGAGGCATGTAGGATGATCAACATCTGACCTTTCACCATTGACCTTTTATTACAATTCTTGCTCACCACATTACAACTCTGACCTTTAGCATCACCCCTGGGTGGCAGATAGCCTAGTGGTTAGAGCGTTGGGCCAGTAACCGAAAGGTTGCTAGATCAAATCCCTGAGCTGACAAGGTAAAAATCTGTTCTGCCCCTGAACAAGGCAGTTAACCCACTCGTTGTAAATAATAATTTGTTCTTAACTGACTTGCCTAGTTAAATAAAGGATAAATAAAAACTGCTCATAATCAAAACCAGGGGCTCAACCTGGGTATTGGGTTCATCAGTCTTATTGGGTTCATCCACAGGCTTATTGGGTTTATCCACAGGTATTGGGTTCATCAGGCTTATTGGGTTCATCCACAGGTATTGGGTTCATCAGTCTTATTGGGTTCATCCACAGGTATTGGGTTCATCAGGCTTATTGGGTTCATCCACAGGTATTGGGTTCATCAGTCTTATTGGGTTCATCCACAGGTATTGGGTTCATCAGTCTTATTGGGTTCATCCACAGGTATTGGGTTCATCAGGCTTATTGGGTTCATCCACAGGTATTGGGTTCATCAGGCTTATTGGGTTCATCCACAGGTATTGGGTTCATCAGGCTTATTGGGTTCATCAGGCTTATTGGGTTCATCCACAGGTATTGCAAAGGTGTTTCATAGAATATGTCATATTCGCACGCTTGCGATGCGAGGGCTAGGATCGGTGATTCCCGTGGGTGCCACATCTCCACATTGTCAACTTCCCAGCAGCACTCGGTAAGGAGTCCCTCTTGTCAATTCCAGCAAGAGGAATCTCCTCAATGAACCACGAGTAAGAGAAATGACAGGAGAGAAGAAAAAGTTCTGGTTCAGCTGGCACTCACCTGACTGCATGCCTGTAAGGCAGGTATGAACCTGTGCCCCACCCGATTCCCGGTAGTGCTGAGCTGGCTGTGCGTATGATGTGTATCGGGGTCATACTGGGACAGCTTATGCAATTTAGTGCTGATGGAAATGCAGGCGATGTAATGATTTAGCCATTATACAACCTGGGATTCACTGGTTCAGAGCCTTTTGTGCCCTTTATGCTTCTGTCGTCCCATATACGAGTTGATAATGGCAGATTTGGTCATTGATAAGAGCCTACATTAGAACTCAGTGGCTGTACTGTAACATATGATGTCAGAGCTCAAGCTCTCTGCTTTACAGTGCTGTATTGGTTTCTACTGACAGCCGTTTTGTTCTAAACGTGTGTGCCACGCTGATTTGGCTACTTCTGCATATTTGTTGTTGTCTGAGTGAGGGGATGCTGTACATTAGAGAGGATTCAATGTGTTCTGAAAGAGGAGACCTGGAGGGTTATAGTAAATACCCATTTCATGGCAATACAAGCAAACCACACACCTGAGTCCAAATGTGCACTTTGCATTTCCACATTTGAAAACCTATGTCTATGGCTATGTTAGATGTAATGTTACAAGGATAACGTGTCAGACCCTAGGTTGTCCTGAACTGAATTAGCCTATGTTAGATGTAATGTTACAAGGATAACGTGTCAGACCCTAGGTTGTCCTGAACTGAATTAGCCTATGTTAGATGTAATGTTACAAGGATAACGTGTCAGTCCCTAGGTTGTCCTGAACTGAATTAGCCTATGTTAGATGTAATGTTACAAGGATAACGTGTCAGACCCTAGGTTGTCCTGAACTGAATTAGCCTATGTTAGATGTAATGTTACAAGGATAACGTGTCAGTCCCTAGGTTGTCCTGAACTGAATTAGCCTATGTTAGATGTAATGTTACAAGGATAACGTGTCAGTCCCTAGGTTGTCCTGAACTGAATTAGCCTATGTTAGATGTAATGTTACAAGGATAACGTGTCAGACCCTAGGTTGTCCTGAACTGAATTAGCCTATGTTAGATGTAATGTTACAAGGATAACGTGTCAGACCCTAGGTTGTCCTGAACTGAATTAGCCTATGTTAGATGTAATGTTACAAGGATAACGTGTCAGTCCCTAGGTTGTCCTGAACTGAATTAGCCTATGTTAGATGTAATGTTACAAGGATAACGTGTCAGACCCTAGGTTGTCCTGAACTGAATTAGCCTATGTTAGATGTAATGTTACAAGGATAACGTGTCAGTCCCTAGGTTGTCCTGAACTGAATTAGCCTATGTTAGATGTAATGTTACAAGGATAACGTGTCAGACCCTAGGTTGTCCTGAACTGAATTAGCCTATGTTAGATGTAATGTTACAAGGATAACGTGTCAGACCCTAGGTTGTCCTGAACTGAATTAGCCTATGTTAGATGTAATGTTACAAGGATAACGTGTCAGACCCTAGGTTGTCCTGAACTGAATTAGCCTATGTTAGATGTAATGTTACAAGGATAACGTGTCAGACCCTAGGTTGTCCTGAACTGAATTAGCCTATGTTAGATGTAATGTTACAAGGATAACGTGTCAGACCCTAGGTTGTCCTGAACTGAATTAGCCTATGTTAGATGTAATGTTACAAGGATAACGTGTCAGTCCCTAGGTTGTCCTGAACTGAATTAGCCTATGTTAGATGTAATGTTACAAGGATAACGTGTCAGACCCTAGGTTGTCCTGAACTGAATTAGCCTATGTTAGATGTAATGTTACAAGGATAACGTGTCAGACCCTAGGTTGTCCTGAACTGAATTAGCCTATGTTAGATGTAATGTTACAAGGATAACGTGTCAGACCCTAGGTTGTCCTGAACTGAATTAGCCTATGTTAGATGTAATGTTACAAGGATAACGTGTCAGACCCTAGGTTGTCCTGAACTGAATTAGCCTATGTTTGTGGAATTGTAAAGAACATTTGCAGCAGAACATGCACTTGGATGCACTGCATTCCATGCGCACCAAAATTACAATCTGTTTTTCTGAAGGGCATTGTGAAAGCACACACGGTAAGATCGTATTTTATAACTTAGCTAGTCATGTTGGCAATCGAATAAGCTTTAAAAGGATGTCCACCTGACCCAGATTGCACTTTATAATGGAATGTTTTTGGATTGTATAAACAACAACAGTAATTGTGCGATGGTGGGGACACAGGGCTGTGTTCCAAACCAAAAAACTACAAGTGTCCTTGCTTCAGTTCCTCAACGGCAAACCTAGGAGAGCTAAAAAAAGCACCTTGAGGCTCTTTCCTTGAGTTATGAAAGTGCATTGAAATGACTTAGGAACTGTATACACTTTGGAGCGGTCTGTGGCCACGTGGAGACACCAGTTAGACCTCTCAATCAAACCCCTGGGTAACACTTTACTTAACACCCAGTGTCATAACACATCAAGAAGCATTATGACCATCCTGTGTCACTTTACTTGGACTAAGAAAATACACTTTATGACACTGTCAAGAAGCATTATGACCATCCTGTGTCACTTTACTTGGACTAAGAAAATACACTTTATGACACTGTCAAGAAGCATTATAACCATCCTGTGTCACTTTACTTGGACTAAGAAAATACACTTTATGACACTGTCAAGAAGCATTATGACCATCCTGTGTCACTTTACTTGGACTAAGAAAATACACTTTATGACACTGTCAAGAAGCATTATAACCATCCTGTGTCACTTTACTTGGACTAAGAAAATACACTTTATGACACTGTTAAGAAGCATTATGACCATCCTGTGTCACTTTACTTGGACTAAGAAAATACACTTTATGACACTGTCAAGAAGCATTATGACCATCCTGTGTCACTTTACTTGGACTAAGAAAATACACTTTATGACACTGTCAAGAAGCATTATAACCATCCTGTGTCACTTTACTTGGACTAAGAAAATACACTTTATGACACTGTCAAGAAGCATTATGACCATCCTGTGTCACTTTACTTGGACTAAGAAAATACACTTTATGACACTGTCAAGAAGCATTATGACCATCCTGTGTCACTTTACTTGGACTAAGAAAATACACTTTATGACACTGTCATGAAGCATTATAACCATCCTGTGTCACTTTACTTGGACTAAGAAAATACACTTTATGACACTGTCAAGAAGCATTATGACCATCATAATCATATAAGCCAGATAGGCCTATCACACACATGCCCTTATGATATTCATCAGTCAAAACAAGAGGGTGTCTTGTCCTGCTCCTGAAATTTGCTCCTGCATTCAACCCAGTCATCATCAAAAGAACATTGGGGTAGGTGCATGTCTGACATCAATGTATGCACAATTACAATGATCATTTAATAGGGCGGCACACAATTGGTCCAGCATCGTCCGGGTTCGGGGAGGGTTTGGCCGGGGTAGGCCTTCGTTGTAAATTAGAATTTGTTCTTAACTGACTTGCCTAGTTAAATAAAGGTTCAAATAAAAACCAAAATATGGTCAATTTCAGAAAATGTTATATCACATAAATGTACTGTTGAAATACTGTTTTGTTATACTGTCATACTGTTTAGTATATCATGGCGATCAGGCATTCTATTCTACTAGGTACTGAGTCATAGATTTTCTGATGTATTTTCTTGCTTGAACATGTGACATGCAATTATCCTTGAAATAGCAGTCATGTGTGTGTGCCAACATGCATACTGATGATGGCCTGAGGCCCAAACGTTTCACTTTGTTTTCACCTTTTGATTTTTGGGCACCGTGATGTTTTAATAAACATCTTTATTTAGCAATCAAACCTCAGTATTGGATTTATTCTGTTTTTTTCCGACAGTCTCCATCTCTTCCAGTATTCCAGTATTCTTATTTTAACTCCTACACACCTTGAACAGACACTATTCAGTAGTAAGGATCTTAAAATAGCCCAGACTGCCTCTTTCATTTAGGTGTCATAACTAGACAAAACATTACTATCATAGTAGGATTTGTGAGTTTTGACACTATTATGTAGGTGTCATAACCAGCCATAAAATATCACAATATCTCACAACAGGTCTAAATATATGTCATGACAGTGTTATGATCATATTATGACAGGTTATGACAAATTATGTCATGGTTATGACCGTGTCATAATGTGTTATGTCGCTGGGTATCAAGTAAAGTGTTACCAACCCTTGTAATATTTTTTTCTTATGTTGCATCTACCCCCACCTTCCATGAATATTCTTATTATGTTACTGAATCTATTTTTAGATTTCATTATTGACAAATTCTACTAAGAGTACAGTATGTGCACATACAATCAACAGTTATTCAGTCTCGTGTCAGATGAACTTTTGTGTCCTCACCTTTTGGTCTGATCCTTTCCCCAGAATCTCCAAAGTGTTCTCTTTTAACTGCTACCATGTTTATGATTTTTCTAGTTCTTCTGTTAGAAGCCTTTTAATGTGGCCCTATCCGTATAGGCCCATTTCCATGAGTGGAAGTGGTTGTAAGGGATTATTCAGCTGGAAGTCTGAGTGTGTTTTTAGATGACTGCTCCTCTCAGATCTAGAAGATCTGCAAAACCAGGATTGTCACGACTTCCGCCGAAGTTGGTGCCTCTCCTTGTTAGGGCGGCGTTCGGCGGTCGACGTCACCGGCTGTCACATCCTGACCTTAGTTCCTTTTTTATGTCTCTGTTTTAGTTTGGTCACGGCGTGAGTTGGGGTGGGCATTCTATGTTTTGATCGGTGTGTTATACAGTGGGGAGAACAAGTATTTGATACACTGCCGATTTTGCAGGTTTTCCTACTTACGAAGCATGTAGAGGTCTGTAATTTTTATCATAGGTACACTTCAACTGTAGGAGACGGAATCTAAAACAAAAATCCAGAAAATCACATTGTATGATTTTTAAGTAATTAATTAGCCTTTTATTGCATGACATAAGTATTTGATGCATCAGAAAAGCAGAACTTAATATTTGGAGGAGCGCGTGACGATGCTCCAAAATCTTGGTACAGCCATGAATCGCGTGCTGCACACCATGGAGCGATGGGAGAGAGGGAGAGAGGGGTTTTTCCCACACCCCCGTCTATATAAGAAGAGAACATTGTACAGAGCATGGCACTACATAAGAAGAGAACATTGTACAGAGCATGGCACTATATATTCCCCTGTCTGCACATTATATATACCCCATACCCCTGTCTGCACATTATGCCCTGAATATATTCTACCACGCCCAGAAATCTGCTCCTTTTATTCTTTGTCCCCAACACTCTAGGCGACCAGTTTTGATAGCCCTTAGCCGCACCATCATCCTACTACTCCTCTGTTCCGCGGGTGATGTGGAGGTAAACCCAGGCCCTGCATGTTCCCAGGCACCCTCATTTGTTGACTTGTGTGATCGAAAAAGCCTTGGTTTCATGCATGTCAACATCAGAAGCCTCCTCCCTACGTTTGTTTTACTCACTGCTTTAGCACACTCTGCCAACCCTGATGTCCTTGCCATGTCTGAATCCTGGCTTAGGAAGGCCACCAAAAATTCGGAGATTTCCATACCCAAATATAACATTTTCCATCAAGATAGAACTGCCAAAGGGGGAGGAGTTGCATTCTACTGCAGAGATAGCCTGCAAAGTAATGTCATACTTTCCAGGTCCATACCCAAACAGTTCGAACTTCTAATTTTAAAAATGAATCTCTCCAGAAATAAGTCTCTCACTGTTGCCGCCTGCTACCGACCCCCCTCAGCTCCCAGCTGTGCCCTGGACACCATTTGTGAATTGATCGCCCCCCATCTAGCTTCAGAGTTTGTTCTGTTAGGTGACCTAAACTGGGATATGCTTAACACCCCGGCAGTCCTACAATCTAAGCTAGATGCCCTCAATCTCACACAAATCATCAAGGAACCCACCAGGTACAACCCTAAATCTGTAAACATGGGCACCCTCATAGACATTATCCTGATCAACTGGCCCTCCAAATACACCTCCACTGTCTTCAATCAGGATCTCAGCGATCACTGCCTCATTGCCTGTATCCGCTACGGGTCCGCGGTCAAACGACCACCCCTCATCACTGTCAAACGCTCCCTAAAACACTTCTGCGAGCAGGCCTTTCTAATCGACCTGGTCCGGGTATCCTGGAAGGATATTGACTTCATCCCGTCAGTTGAGGATGCCTGGTCATTCTTTAAAAGTAACTACCTCATCATCTTAGATAAGCATGCTCCGTTCAAAAAAATGCAGAACTAAGAACAGATATAGCCCTTGGTTAACTCCAGACCTGACTGCCCTCGACCAGCCCAAGAACAAGAGCACCTCCTCCCAGCTGCCCACTGCACTGAGGCTAGGTAACACTGTCACCACCGATAAATCCATGATAATCGAAAACTTCAATAAGCATTTCTCAACGGCTGGCCATGCCTTCCTCCTGGCTACTCCAACCTCGGCCAACAGCTCCCCCCCCCCCCCCGCAGCTACTCGCCCAAGCCTCCCCAGCTTCTCCTTTACCCAAATCCAGATAGCAGATGTTCTGAAAGAGCTGCAAAACCTGTACCCATACAAATTAGCTGGGTTTGACAATCTGGACCCTCTATTTCTGAAACTATCCGCCGCCATTGTCGCAACCCCTATTACCAGCCTGTTCCACCTCTCTTTCGTATCGTCTGAGATCCTGCCGCGGTCATGGGGAGACACCCTGGACCCAAACTGTTACAGACCTATATCCATCCTGCCGTGCCTATTTTTTTATTTTATTTTATTTTACCTTTATTTAACCAGGTAGGCAAGTTGAGAACAAGTTCTCATTTACAATTGCGACCTGGCCAAGATAAAGCAAAGCAGTTCGACAGATACAACGACACAGAGTTACACATGGAGTAAAACAAACATACAGTCAATAATACAGTATAAACAAGTCTATATACAATGTGAGCAAATAAGGTGAGAAGGGAGGTAAAGGCAAAAAAGGCCATGGTGGCAAGGTAAATACAATATAGCAAGTAAAACACTGGAATGGTAGTTTTGCAATGGAAGAATGTGCAAAGTAGAAATAAAAATAATGGGGTGCAAAGGAGCAAAATAAATAAATAAATTAAATACAGTTGGGAAAGAGGTAGTTGTTTGGGCTAAATTATAGGTGGGCTATGTACAGGTGCAGTAATCTGTGAGCTGCTCTGACAGTTGGTGCTTAAAGCTAGTGAGGGAGATAAGTGTTTCCAGTTTCAGAGATTTTTGTAGTTCGTTCCAGTCATTGGCAGCAGAGAACTGGAAAGAGAGGCGGCCAAAGAAAGAATTGGTTTTGGGGGTGACTAGAGAGATATACCTGCTGGAGCGTGTGCTACAGGTGGGAGATGCTATGGTGACCAGCGAGCTGAGATAAGGGGGGACTTTACCTAGCAGGGTCTTGTAGATGACATGGAGCCAGTGGGTTTGGCGACGAGTATGAAGCGAGGGCCAGCCAACGAGAGCGTACAGGTCGCAATGGTGGGTAGTATATGGGGCTTTGGTGACAAAACGGATTGCACTGTGATAGACTGCATCCAATTTGTTTAGTAGGGTATTGGAGGCTATTTTATAAATGACATCGCCAAAGTCGAAGATTGGTAGGATGGTCAGTTTTACAAGGGTATGTTTGGCAGCATGAGTGAAGGATGCTTTGTTGCGAAATAGGAAGCCAATTCTAGATTTAACTTTGGATTGGAGATGTTTGATATGGGTCTGGAAGGAGAGTTTACAGTCTAACCAGACACCTAAGTATTTGTAGTTGTCCACGTATTCTAAGTCAGAGCCGTCCAGAGTAGTGATGTTGGACAGGCGGGTAGGTGCAGGTAGCGATCGGTTGAAGAGCATGCATTTAGTTTTACTTGTATTTAAGAGCAATTGGAGGCCACGGAAGGAGAGTTGTATGGCATTGACGCTTGCCTGGAGGGTTGTTAACACAGTGTCCAAAGAAGGGCCGGAAGTATACAGAATCGGAGGGCATGTTGTCCGGTCCTCTGGCAGTTTCTATGGGGGTACCACAGGGTTCAATTCTCGGGCCGACTCTTTTCTCTGTATATATCAATGATGATGCTCTTGCTGCGGACGATTCCCTGATCCACCTCTACGCAGATGACACCATTCTGTATACTTCTGGCCCTTCCTTGGACACTGTGCTATCTAACCTCCAAACGAGCTTCAATGCCATACAACACTCCTTCCGTGGCCTCCAACTGCTCTTAAACGCTAGTAAAACCAAATGCATGCTTTTCAACCGTTCGCTGCCTGCACCCGCACGCCCGACTAGCATCACCACCCCGGATGGTTCCGACCTAGAATATGTGGACATCTATAAGTACCTAGGTGTCTGGCTAGACTGTAAACTCTCCTTCCAGACTCATATCAAACATCTCCAATCCAAAATCAAATCTAGTCGGCTTTCTATTTCGCAAAAAAAGCCTCCTTCACTCACGCCGCCAAACTTACCCTAGTAATACTGACTATCCTACCGATCCTCGACTTCGGCGATGTCATCTACAAAATAGCTTCCAATACTCTACTCATCAAACTAGATGCAGTTTATCTCAGTGCCATCCGTTTTGTTACTAAAGCACTTTATACCACCCACCTCTGCGACCTGTATGCTCTAGTCGGCTGGCCCTCGCTACATATTCGTCGCCAGACCCACTGGCTCCAGGTCATCTACAAGTCCATGCTCGGTAAAGCTCCGCCTTATCTCAGTTCACTGGTCACGATGGCAACACCCACCCGTAGCACGTGCTCCAGCAGGTGTATCTCACTGATCATCCCTAAAGCCAACACCTCATTTGGCTGCCTTTCCTTCCAGTTCTCTGCTGCCTGTGACTAGAACGAATTGCAAAAATCGCTGAAGTTGGAGACTTTTATTTCCCTCACCAACTTTAAACATCTGCTATCTGAGCAGCTAACCGATAGCTGCAGCTGTACATAGTCCATCTGTAAATAGCCCACCCAATTTACCTACCTCATCCCCATACTGTTTTTATTTATGTACTTTTCTGCTCTTTTGCACACCAGTATCTCTACTTGTACATGACCATCTGATCATTTATCACTCCAGTGTTAATCTGCTAAATTGTAATTATTCTCCTACCTCCTCATGCCTTTTGCACACAATGTATATAGACTATTTTTTTTCCTACCGTGTTATTGACTTGTTTATTGTTTACTCCATGTGTAACTCTGTGTTGTTGTCTGTTCACACTGCTATGCTTTATCTTGGCCAGGTCGCAGTTGTAAATGAGAACTTGTTCTCAACTAGCCTACCTGGTTAAATAAAGGTACATTGTACAGAGCATGGCACTAAATAAGAAGAGAACATTGTACAGAACATGGCACTAAATAAGAAGAGAACATTGTACAGAACATGGCACTAAATAAGAAGAGAACATTGTACAGAACATGGCACTAAATAAGAAGAGAACATTGTACAGAACATGGCACTATATAAGAAGAGAACATTGTACAGAACATGGCACTAAATAAGAAGAGAACATTGTACAGATCATGGCTATGTCCATAACTCAGTTTTGACTAAATGCAGATAGAACCGTAAAATTCGAGGCTCTCACGAGGGCCGGGTGTCAGGAGGTTGGGGTTTAGGGGTGAATGGTTAAGGGGAGGTGTTAAGGGGGCTGGCATGCTGGTCACTCCATAACAGATATAGGTAGCCTGTAAGAGACTATTAATGTCCAACCTACTATTTGGAAATGTCTCCTGACTTTGGAAAGAGTCTTCTCTGATTGGTTTAGTCCTCCACCCGTACTTGGACTCACTGGTCTTTTAGCCTCATGAAGGAGAAGTAACCCTGTTTCTCTCTATCCCTCTCTCTCTCGTTGTGTTTTCCCCCCTCTTCCTCCTCCCATCAAGATTGGATACTCTGCTGACTCACCGGATGTGATTCAGTGTGTGTGTGCGGGTGTGTGGTGTGTGTGTGTGGTTGTGTGTGAGGCTGGTAGAGGACCCTGTTATCTAAATGTTTGGGTTAGTAATGTTGTGTCGTGTTTAGACAGTGGTGTTGTTGTGTGATTAATAACTCCATTAGGAGTTCTGGACTGGCTGTCTGTTGCTACGCATGATACTGCCTGACCCTAACCTACACTCACTGGCTGACTGACTGTTACCTGGTCTTACCGCCTGACCCTAACCCACACTCACTGGCTGACTGACTGTTACCTGGACCTACCGTCTGACCCTAACCCACACTCACTGGCTGACTGACTGTTACCTGGTCTTACCATCTGACCCTAACCCACACTCACTGGCTGACTGACTGTTACCTGGTCTTACCGTCTGACCCTAACCCACACTCACTGGCTGACTGACTGTTACCTGGTCTTACCACCTGTCTATTTAAGGTCTACATACAGAGAGAATGGAACAGATTTATGGATAGGTGGGGGGGGTTAAAGGTTCAAGTTTAGAGTCTAGACTAGAGGTTAAAGTTTAGTCCAGACTAGAGTCTCGGTAGGGGGTGGAGTCTAGAGGTTAAAATGTAGAATCTATACTAGAGTCTAGGGGCTAGATAGGGGCTGGAGTCTAGAGGTTAACATGTAGAATCTATACTAGAGTCTAGGGGCTAGGTAGGGGCTGGAGTCTAGATGTTAACATGTAGAATCTATACTAGAGTCTAGGGGCTAGATAGGGGCTGGAGTCTAGAGGTTAACATGTAGAGTCTAGACTAGATTATAGGGGCTAGGTAGGGGCTGGCGTCTAGAGATTAACATGTAGTCTAGACTAGATTATAGGGGCTAGGTAGGGGCTGGAGTCTAGACTATAGGCTAGAGGGCCTGTCCACTCAATACTCAATAGCACATGGGCCAGACAGACAATCAGACAGCCAAACCATTACCAACCATCCAGAGTTAAACACAGATCAGAACCAGGTCATTACCACAGTGACCTTTTACACTGCCAGGTCCCAGGGTCAACCACCTCCTTCCTCCTTCATCTCACTGATCCCCCACATTCTCTCTACCCCTCTCGTCCTCTCTCTCTCTCTGTCTCTCTCTCTTACTCTCCATGAGGGGGAACTTCCACTGTTGCTCCTCTCCAGGAACAGACTTCCATAACGGAAACACAACCAACCACACAACTATGTCCTGATTCACTTTCCACACAGGTTCACTTGAAATCACATTCAAATCCCACTGCTAAATACGAGCGCACATCCTACGGTATTCAAATCAGACCTGTGTGTGTAGTGTGGAGTGTGTCTGCGTGTCGTCAGGACTGTACCTCCAGGCCTTATCTACCTGGTCTGTCTATTAATACTGACAAGCTGCCAACTATAGCAGCTGTCTTTCAGGAGTAGATCTCAGATACTCTGAACAAAAATGTAAAACGCAACATGTAAGTGTTGGTCCCATGTTTCATGAGTTGAAAAAATACATTACAGACATTTTTCACACTCACAGAAAAAGCTTATTTCTGTCGAATTGACATCCCTGTTAGTGAGCATGTTTTCTTAGTCAAGATAATCCTTCCACCTGAAAGGTGTGGCATATCAAGAAGCTTATTAAACAGCATGCTCATTACACAGGCGCACCTTGTGCTGGAGACAATAAAAGGTCACTCTAAATGAGCAGTTTTGTCACACAACACAATGCCACAGATTGGCAATTGGCATGCTGACTGCAGGAATGTCCTCCAGAGCTGTTGCCAGATAAATTGAATGTTAATTTCTCTACCATAAGCTGCGTCCAACGTCATTGTAGAGAATTTGGCAGTACATTTAACGGGTCTCACAACCACAGACCACGTGTAGCCACGCCAACCCAGGACCTACACATCCAGCTTCTTCACCTGTGTGACCGTCTGAGGGGGGGTGGTGCTGAGGAGTATTTCTTTCTGTAATAAAGCCCTTTTGTGGGGAAAAACTCATTCTGATTGGCTGAGCCTGGCTGCCCAGTGGGTGGACCTGTCTAACAAGTGGGTGGGCCTATGCCCTATGCGCCCCTGGCCAGTCATGTGAAATCCATAGATTAGGGCTTAATTCATTTATTTCAATTAACTGATTTCCTTATATGAACTGTAACTCAGTAAAATATTTGAAATGGTTGCATGTTGAATTTATATTTTTGTTCATTATAGATACACAGATATAGACCTGATTTGAATACAGCAGCCATTCAGGATGCACACACACACACACACACACACACACACACACACACACACACACACACACACACACACACACACACACACACACACACACACACACACACACACACACACACACACACACACACACACACACACACACACACACACACACACACACACACACACACAGGAAGCTAAGTGCTCTGTTCTGAGTATTCAAAGCAGCCCAGAATAGAAACAGAGGGGATGAGGTAACGACAGTGGCATAAGCATTAGCCAATACCTCAACACTGTCCATGACCACTGGCCCAGAGAGAGAGAGAAAGTGTGTGTGTGTGCGTGTGTGTGTGCGTGTGTGTGTGTGTGTGTATGAGTGAGATATGCTTCTTTCACACACTAGCTTTCTGTCTGTAAACATGTGAGAGTCTCTCATGATTGTATATGGCTTTAGCCCGAGCATGACTTACATAATCCTGACATCTAGTCTCTCTCCGTCTGGAAAATATCCAAATTGTGTGTGTGTGTGTGTGTGTGTGTGTGTGTGTGGAAGCCTGTGGAGTCCTGTGTATCCATGACGCTGCTCTCCTGGCAGCGGCCGTGGAAACGTTCCACTGCCCCACTGCACTCTGGGACATTGGAGGTGAGGGGGGGGGGGGGGGGGGGGGGGGGGGGGCGCGGTCTAACCTGTGAGGTTATGGGTTAGCAGGGGACCTATTGGATTGTGGGATAGCGGAAGGGCTGGCCATGCATGGTGGGAAGTCCTGGTGGAACAACGTCACTGAGAGATTTGCATGCTGGGAAAGCTGGTCCTCTCGGAACTATATCCCTCTCTTTCTCTGTCTGTCTGTCTGTCTGTCTGTCTGTCTGTCTGTCTGTCTGTCTGTCTGTCTGTCTGTCTGTCTGTCTGTGTCTCACTCTGTCGGTCCCACTATCTCTCTGTCCTATTTACTCCCTGCCTTTCTCAGAGCATCAGACCATCACTCCTGTGTGTGTGTGTTCGTGTTCTGTGAAACTCTTCCTGACTCAGTGCCATGGAATTTCTGGGCACGATTCCCTCTGTTCCTCAGAGAACCACTGTATACATCTCACAAACACACACACGCACACACACACACACACACGCACGCACACGCACACACACACACACGCTACAGAGTACTGTACATGAACACACTACATAAGGTTAACATCTTTTAACAGAGACATTGACTACTATCTTTCTCTCCCTCTCTTTCTTTCTCTCCTCCTCTCTCTCTTTCTCTCTCTCTGAGGAATATAACTTCAGAGTGACCTAGTGACTCAACTCTCCCACACTGACCACACCAACCCAGTCTAGTCCATACAGGCGCAGAAGTGACACGCGCGCATGCATGCACACACACACACACACACACACACACACACACACACACACACACACACACACACACACACACACACACACACACACACACTTGTGATGTGTCACTCTCCTATCAACAGTTCAGATATCAGCTGTGATGTCAGAGTTGTGGTGTGTGTGATTGGTTGACGTATGTGTGTTTGTGTGTGTAGGAGGGTTGTGGGTTGTTGTGTTACAGAGACAGACGCTCTACCAAAGGTCTACCGCCGGACCTTTATCAAAGGTCAAAACAGTGACCTCTAGGATGAAAACAGGAATCCCCTGCTTCATTCTGTCAGCCTTTGGTTTACCCACCAAGCGTCTGATTTAAAGAGCAGGAGGGAGATGCAATAACAGATAAATAAGTAAGCAGAAATATCTGGGAACGGAAAACTTTTCATTTTCCCTGTGAATTTACCTTGACCTGGTTTGAAAACGTCAGCCGTTTCAAGGTAAGAGGATGGTGTTGGAATTAATCCCAAATTCCTCATTTACTTCTATGTCACTCTTTGATATGTTTTCATTAAACATATTTTTTTCAAGTTTTCATTAAATATATATATTGTTTTTTTACCCCTTTTTCTCAATTTCAATCTTATCGCTCCTGTGTTCTGTCCTCTGAAATATGAACCACCAAACCGCACTCTTAACCCAGAAGCACCAACGTGTCAGAGGAAACACTGTTCAACTGACGACTGAAGTCAGACTGCAGGCACCTGGCCCACCACAAGGAGTCACTAGATCACGATGAGCCAAGTAAAGCCCCCTCAGCCAAACACTCCTCTAACCCAGACGATGCTGGGTCAATTGTGCACCGCCCTATGGAACTCCCAGTCACATGACTCAACCCAGTAATGACACAGCCTGGGATTGAACCCCAGGTTGTAGTGACCGCTCCGCCACTCAGAAGGCCTTCATTTAAAGTTTTAAGAACACATTACAATATTATCCCATAAACTTGTCAATAGTCAAAATGTAATGAACTGTTTTGCAAATATTCATGGGAATTTTCTGGAATGATTTTAATTGAAACTATGTCATCACTGGGGCCTATGCCCATAACGCTGCCACAAGTTGACAAAAGGTCAGATTATCCATCAGTTTATCACTGCAACAAACTGGAACTGTGTGACGTTGCCTCTAGTTCTAGTCACCATGGTAAAGTCCTACTACCATCGTCATGACAACTTAAACCATCAACAGCCTGTTCACAGCTAAAATACTTAACTGTCTCCTACGCATCACACACACAAATGTACACACACAAAATAGGACATGATGCATCAAAATAGATGTTTACCCACTGTTTTGTACAGCAAGGTGTGTGTAGTACTGAAAGATCCCAGTTGACTTGTAAACAACCTCCATACTGTATGAGTCTGAGTCTGAACAATGAGGAGAGAGAGAGAGGATCAGAGAACTGGATGCCTCACCTGTCTTTTGTCTCAGAGGGTTAGCTGGTGGACTGGCTACATTGGGCCTGAAGGTGACTTTAGTCCTTCACCAACCAGCAGACAACCACCACCTACCCCCCATCTTCCAACCCTCCCACACTCAGAACCAGCAGACAACCACCACCTACGCCCATCCTCCCACCATCACACACTCAGAACCAGCAGACAACCACCACCTAACCCCCATCCTCCCACACTCAGAACCAGCAGACAACCACCACCTACCTCCCCATCCTCCCACCATCACACACTCAGAACCAGCAGACTACCACCACTTACCCCCATCCTCCCACCCTCCACAATTCAGAACCAGCAGACAACCACCACCTACCCCCATCCTCCCACCATCACACACTCAGAACCAGCAGACAACCACCACCTAACCCCCATCCTCCCACACTCAGAACCAGCAGACAACCACCACCTACCTCCCCATCCTCCCACCATCACACACTCAGAACCAGCAGACTACCACCACTTACCCCCCATCCTCCCACCATCACACACTCAGAACCAGCAGACAACCACCCCTTACCCTCCATTCTCCCACCATCATACAATCAGAACCAGCAGACAACCACCACCTACCTCCCCATCCTCCCACCATCACACACTAAGAACCAGCAGACTACCACCACTTACCCCCCATCCTCCCACCCTCACACACTCAGAACCAGCAGACTACCAACACCTACCCCCCATCCTCCCACCATCACACACTCAGAATGAGCAGACAACCACCTACTACCCCCATCCTCCCACCATCACACACTCAGAACCAGCAGACAACCACCACCTACCTCCCCCCATCCTCCCACCATCACACACTCAGAACCAGCAGACAACCACCACCTAACCCATCCTACCACCATCACACACTCAGAACCAGCAGACAACCAACACCTACCCCCCATCCTCCCACACTCAGAACCAGCAGACAACCACCACCTACGCCCATCCTCCCACCATCACACACTCAGAACCAGCAGACAACCACCACCTAACCCCCATCCTCCCACACTCAGAACCAGCAGACAACCACCACCTACCTCCCCATCCTCCCACCATCACACACTCAGAACCAGCAGACTACCACCACTTACCCCCATCCTCCCACCCTCCACAATTCAGAACCAGCAGACAACCACCACCTACCCCCATCCTCCCACCATCACACACTCAGAACCAGCAGACAACCACCACCTAACCCCCATCCTCCCACACTCAGAACCAGCAGACAACCACCACCTACCTCCCCATCCTCCCACCATCACACACTCAGAACCAGCAGACTACCACCACTTACCCCCCATCCTCCCACCATCACACACTCAGAACCAGCAGACAACCACCCCTTACCCTCCATTCTCCCACCATCATACAATCAGAACCAGCAGACAACCACCACCTACCTCCCCATCCTCCCACCATCACACACTAAGAACCAGCAGACTACCACCACTTACCCCCCATCCTCCCACCCTCACACACTCAGAACCAGCAGACTACCAACACCTACCCCCCATCCTCCCACCATCACACACTCAGAATGAGCAGACAACCACCTACTACCCCCATCCTCCCACCATCACACACTCAGAACCAGCAGACAACCACCACCTACCTCCCCCCATCCTCCCACCATCACACACTCAGAACCAGCAGACAACCACCACCTAACCCATCCTACCACCATCACACACTCAGAACCAGCAGACAACCAACACCTACCCCCCATCCTCCCACACTCAGAACCAGCAGACAACCACCACCTACCCCCATCCTCCCACCATCACACACTCAGAACCAGCAGACAACCAACACCTACCCCCCATCCTCCCACACTCAGAACCAGCAGACAACCACCCCCTACCCCCCATCCTCCCACCATCACACACTCAGAACCAGCAGACAACAACCCCCTACCCCCCATCCTCCCACCATCACACACTCAGAACCAGCAGACAACCACCACCTACCCCCCATCCTCCCACCCTCACACACTCAGAACCAGCAGACAACCACCACCTACCTCCCCATCCTCCCACCCTCCCACACTCAGAACCAGCAGACAACCACCACCTACCCCCATCCTCCCACACTCAGAACCAGCAGACAACCACCAACTACCCCCCATCCTCCCACCATCACACACTCAGAACCAGCAGACAACCACCACCTACCCCCATCCTCCCACCATCACACACTCAGAACCAGCAGACAACCACCACCTACCCCCCATCCTCCCACCCTCACACACTCAGAACCAGCAGACAACCACCACCTACCTCCCCATCCTCCCACCATCACACACTCAGAACCAGCAGACAACCACCACCTACCCCCCATCCTCCCACCCTCACACACTCAGAACCAGCAGACAACCACCACCTACCTCCCCATCCTCCCACCCTCCCACACTCAGAACCAGCAGACAACCACCACCTACCCCCATCCTCCCACACTCAGAACCAGCAGACAACCACCAACTACCCCCCATCCTCCCACCATCACACACTCAGAACCAGCAGACAACCACCACCTACCCCCATCCTCCCACCATCACACACTCAGAACCAGCAGACAACCACCACCTACCCCCCATCCTCCCACCCTCACACACTCAGAACCAGCAGACAACCACCACCTACCTCCCCATCCTCCCACCCTCCCACACTCAGAACCAGCAGACAACCACCACCTACCCCCATCCTCCCACACTCAGAACCAGCAGACAACCACCACCTACCCCCATCCTCCCACCATCACACACTCAGAACCAGCAGACAACCAACACCTACCCCCCATCCTCCCACACTCAGAACCAGCAGACAACCACCCCCTACCCCCCATCCTCCCACCATCACACACTCAGAACCAGCAGACAACCACCACCTACCCCCCATCCTCCCACCCTCACACACTCAGAACCAGCAGACAACCACCACCTACCCCCCATCCTCCCACCATCACACACTCAGAACCAGCAGACAACCACCACCTAACCCATCCTCCCACCATCACACACTCAGAACCAGCAGACAACCAACACCTACCCCCCATCCTCCCACACTCAGAACCAGCAGACAACCACCCCCTACCCCCCATCCTCCCACCATCACACACTCAGAACCAGCAGACAACCACCACCTACCCCCCATCCTCCCACCATCACACACTCAGAACCAGCAGACAACCACCCCCTACCCCCCATCCTCCCACCATCACACACTCAGAACCAGCAGACAACCACCACCTACCCCCCCATCCTCCCACCATCACACACTCAGAACCAGCAGACAACCACCACCTACCCCCCCATCCTCCCACCATCACACATTCAGAACCAGCAGACAACCACCACCTACCCCCCCATCCTCCCACCATCACACACTCAGAACCAGCAGACAACCACCACCTACCCCCCATCCTCCCACCATCACACACTCAGAACCAGCAGACAACCACCACCTACCTCCCCATCCTCCCACCATCACACACTCAGAACCAGCAGACAACCACCACCTACCCCCCCATCCTCCCACACTCAGAACCAGCAGACAACCACCACCTACCTCCCCATCCTCCCACCCTCCCACACTCAGAACCAGCAGACAACCACCACCTACCCCCCCATCCTCCCACCATCACACACTCAGAACCAGCAGACAACCACCCCCTACCCCCCCATCCTCACACACTCAGAACCAGCAGACAACCACCACCTACCTCCCCATCCTCCCACCATCACACACTCAGAACCAGCAGACAACCACCACCTACCCCCCCATCCTCCCACACTCAGAACCAGCAGACAACCACCACCTACCCCCATCCTCCCACCATCACACACTCAGAACCAGCAGACAACCACCACCTACCCCCATCCTCCCACACTCAGAACCAGCAGACAACCACCACCTACCCCCATCCTCCCACCCTCACACACTCAGAACCAGCAGACAACCACCACCTACCTCCCCATCCTCCCACCCTCCCACACTCAGAACCAGCAGACAACCACCACCTACCCCCCCATCCTCCCACCATCACACACTCAGAACCAGCAGACAACCACCACCTACCCCCCATCCTCCCACCATCACACACTCAGAACCAGCAGACAACCACCACCTACCCCCCATCCTCCCACCATCACACACTCAGAACCAGCAGACAACCAACACCTACCCCCCATCCTCCCACACTCAGAACCAGCAGACAACCACCCCCTACCCCCCATCCTCCCACCATCACACACTCAGAACCAGCAGACAACCACCACCTACCCCCCATCCTCCCACCATCACACACTCAGAACCAGCAGACAACCACCACCTAACCCATCCTCCCACCATCACACACTCAGAACCAGCAGACAACCAACACCTACCCCCCATCCTCCCACACTCAGAACCAGCAGACAACCACCCCCTACCCCCCATCCTCCCACCATCACACACTCAGAACCAGCAGACAACCACCACCTACCCCCCATCCTCCCACCATCACACACTCAGAACCAGCAGACAACCACCCCCTACCCCCCATCCTCCCACCATCACACACTCAGAACCAGCAGACAACCACCACCTACCCCCCCATCCTCCCACCATCACACACTCAGAACCAGCAGACAACCACCACCTACCCCCCCATCCTCCCACCATCACACATTCAGAACCAGCAGACAACCACCACCTACCCCCCCATCCTCCCACCATCACACACTCAGAACCAGCAGACAACCACCACCTACCCCCCATCCTCCCACCATCACACACTCAGAACCAGCAGACAACCACCACCTACCCCCCATCCTCCCACCATCACACACTCAGAACCAGCAGACAACCACCACCTAACCCATCCTCCCACCATCACACACTCAGAACCAGCAGACAACCAACACCTACCCCCCATCCTCCCACACTCAGAACCAGCAGACAACCACCCCCTACCCCCCATCCTCCCACCATCACACACTCAGAACCAGCAGACAACCACCACCTACCCCCCATCCTCCCACCATCACACACTCAGAACCAGCAGACAACCACCCCCTACCCCCCATCCTCTCACCATCACACACTCAGAACCAGCAGACAACCACCACCTACCCCCCCATCCTCCCACCATCACACACTCAGAACCAGCAGACAACCACCACCTACCCCCCCATCCTCCCACCATCACACATTCAGAACCAGCAGACAACCACCACCTACCCCCCCATCCTCCCACCATCACACACTCAGAACCAGCAGACAACCACCACCTACCCCCCATCCTCCCACCATCACACACTCAGAACCAGCAGACAACCACCACCTACCTCCCCATCCTCCCACCATCACACACTCAGAACCAGCAGACAACCACCACCTACCCCCCCATCCTCCCACACTCAGAACCAGCAGACAACCACCACCTACCCCCATCCTCCCACCATCACACACTCAGAACCAGCAGACAACCACCACCTACCCCCATCCTCCCACACTCAGAACCAGCAGACAACCACCACCTACCCCCATCCTCCCACACTCAGAACCAGCAGACAACCACCCCCTACCCCCCCATCCTCACACACTCAGAACCAGCAGACAACCACCCCCTACCCCCCCATCCTCACACACTCAGAACCAGCAGACAACCACCACCTACCTCCCCATCCTCCCACCATCACACACTCAGAACCAGCAGACAACCACCACCTACCCCCCCATCCTCCCACACTCAGAACCAGCAGACAACCACCACCTACCTCCCCATCCTCCCACCATCACACACTCAGAACCAGCAGACAACCACCACCTACCCCCCCATCCTCCCACACTCAGAACCAGCAGACAACCACCACCTACCCCCATCCTCCCACCCTCACACACTCAGAACCAGCAGACAACCACCAACTACCTCCCCATCCTCCCACCCTCCCACACTCAGAACCAGCAGACAACCACCACCTACCTCCCCATCCTCCCACCCTCCCACACTCAGAACCAGCAGACAACCACCACCTACCCCCATCCTCCCACCCTCACACACTCAGAACCAGCAGACAACCACCACCTACCTCCCCATCCTCCCACCCTCCCACACTCAGAACCAGCAGACAACCACCACCTACCCCCATCCTCCCACACTCAGAACCAGCAGACAACCACCACCTACCCCCATCCTCCCACCATCACACACTCAGAACCAGCAGACAACCACCACCTACCTCCCCATCCTCCCACCCTCCCACACTCAGAACCAGCAGACAACCACCACCTACCCCCCCATCCTCCCACCCTCCCACACTCAGAACCAGCAGACAACCACCACCTACCCCCATCCTCCCACACTCAGAACCAGCAGACAACCACCACCTACCCCCATCCTCCCACCCTCACACACTCAGAACCAGCAGACAACCACCACCTACCTCCCCATCCTCCCACCCTCCCACACTCAGAACCAGCAGACAACCACCACCTACCTCCCCATCCTCCCACCATCACACACTCAGAACCAGCAGACAACCACCACCTACCCCCCCATCCTCCCACACTCAGAACCAGCAGACAACCACCACCTACCTCCCCATCCTCCCACCATCACACACTCAGAACCAGCAGACAACCACCACCTACCCCCCCATCCTCCCACCATCACACACTCAGAACCAGCAGACAACCACCACCTACCCCCCCATCCTCCCACACTCAGAACCAGCAGACAACCACCACCTACCCCCATCCTCCCACCCTCACACACTCAGAACCAGCAGACAACCACCACCTACCCCCCCATCCTCCCACCATCACACACTCAGAACCAGCAGACAACCACCACCTACCCCCCCATCCTCCCACACTCAGAACCAGCAGACAACCACCACCTACCCCCATCCTCCCACCCTCACACACTCAGAACCAGCAGACAACCACCCCCTACCCCCCCATCCTCACACACTCAGAACCAGCAGACAACCACCACCTACCTCCCCATCCTCCCACCATCACACACTCAGAACCAGCAGACAACCACCACCTACCCCCCCATCCTCCCACACTCAGAACCAGCAGACAACCACCACCTACCCCCCCATCCTCCCACCCTCCCACACTCAGAACCAGCAGACAACCACCACCTACCCCCATCCTCCCACACTCAGAACCAGCAGACAACCACCACCTACCCCCATCCTCCCACCCTCACACACTCAGAACCAGCAGACAACCACCACCTACCTCCCCATCCTCCCACCCTCCCACACTCAGAACCAGCAGACAACCACCACCTACCCCCCATCCTCCCACCATCACACACTCAGAACCAGCAGACAACCACCCCCTACCCCCCCATCCTCACACACTCAGAACCAGCAGACAACCACCACCTACCTCCCCATCCTCCCACCATCACACACTCAGAACCAGCAGACAACCACCACCTACCCCCCCATCCTCCCACACTCAGAACCAGCAGACAACCACCACCTACCTCCCCATCCTCCCACCATCACACACTCAGAACCAGCAGACAACCACCACCTACCCCCCCATCCTCCCACACTCAGAACCAGCAGACAACCACCACCTACCCCCATCCTCCCACCCTCACACACTCAGAACCAGCAGACAACCACCAACTACCTCCCCATCCTCCCACCCTCCCACACTCAGAACCAGCAGACAACCACCACCTACCTCCCCATCCTCCCACCCTCCCACACTCAGAACCAGCAGACAACCACCACCTACCCCCATCCTCCCACCCTCACACACTCAGAACCAGCAGACAACCACCACCTACCTCCCCATCCTCCCACCCTCCCACACTCAGAACCAGCAGACAACCACCACCTACCTCCCCATCCTCCCACCCTCCCACACTCAGAACCAGCAGACAACCACCACCTACCCCCATCCTCCCACACTCAGAACCAGCAGACAACCACCACCTACCCCCATCCTCCCACACTCAGTACCAGCAGACAACCACCAACTACCCCCCATCCTCCCACCATCACACACTCAGAACCAGCAGACAACCACCACCTACCCCCATCCTCCCACCATCACACACTCAGAACCAGCAGACAACCACCACCTACCCCATCCTCCCACCATCACACACTCAGAACCAGCAGACAACCACCACCTACCCCCCAACCTCCCACACTCAGAACCAGCAGACAACCACCAACTACCCCCCATCCTCCCACACTCAGAACCAGCAGACAACCACCCCTTACTCTCCATTCTCCCACCATCATACAATCAGAACCAGCAGACAACCAACACCTACCCTCATCCTCTCACCATCACACACTCAGAACCAGCAGACAACCACCACCTACCCCCCATCCTCCCACCATCACACACTCAGAACCAGCAGACAACCACCACCTACCCCCCCATCCTCCCACCATCACACACTCAGAACCAGCAGACAACCACCACCTACCCCCCCATCCTCCCACCATCACACACTCAGAACCAGCAGACAACCACCACCTAACCCATCCTCCCACCATCACACACTCAGAACCAGCAGACAACCACCACCTAACCCATCCTCCCACCATCACACACTCAGATGGGGAGGGGAGGGAAGAGGCAGGGAAGGAGATGGGTGGTCCGTGTTCTTCTGAGACAGTATGTTATGTTTAAAAAGTAGAATAGAAAGGATTCTGTTGTTCCATATATTTGACATTATATGACTTCTAGTCCCGCAAGGTCATTCTTCCAAATCACGTTGAGAGCTACACCTGGGCGTCCAAAGCTGAAGGAGTTCAGACTGTACAGAAGGGGGTGTGTCCATCAGAACCTTGTGACATGTCAGACTGTTGCTAAGAGCATGTGATAAAGGTGGAAGTGAGAACACACCTACTCAATGAAGCCTCTCTGTGGTACACTGAACCCCGTCTCCTCCCCCAAAATGACAATGAAAAATGAATGAATTCCAGTACAACAGTCAGATGATGTGAAAGTGATGATGTCACATCGAGGTGTTTTATTAATCATCTCCTGATCAGCAGCTCCTGCTATAGATCAGTGACCTGAAGTGAAACCACAGAGTAGGCCACACACACAATGTGGAAGAGTGTGTGGGTGTGATTTACGTACTTTCACTGGATGCTTTGGTGTGTGTGTTAACCCTGAAAACAGAAGTGAGCGTTAAGTTGGACACTTCCGCTCCCATATTGGCTAAATATAGACTCCCGTCACCACAACGGCAATGCATCACTTCCTCTTTCTGGCAGGAGGTTCCAGAGGGTACAAAGTGTAACGCGCGTGAAACTGCACACATAAAGAAAGCTCGGCGACCTCCCCATTTCCATACTCTGAATCTGTGGTCTGACTGCATCATGGAGGGAGCTGCAAATGTGTGGGGAGTAGCATGGAAAAAGTCCTTGTGTTTTTGTGTGTTTATTGTGGTTAGTGTGTATTGTGGTTAGTTTATATGTGTGTGTATCTGTGCGTGCAGAGATGCATGGAATGGTTTCATAAAGTGTGTCTAGTAGTGTGTGTCTAGTATTGTGTGTATGTCTGTGTGTGTGTGTGTGTGTGAGAGAGAGAGAGCTTTGGCAATTTGAACATGTTTCTCAGGCCAATAAAGCCCTTAAATTGAATTGAGGGAGAGAGAGACTGAAAGGTGGAAAGAGGTTGGTTGTAACGGCACACTGTGTGGGCAGGGGGAACAGCTGGTGACTGCACTATGACAAACACACACACAGAGCAGAGCAGGGGGCTAGTGTTTGTGTGTGTGTGCGTGTGGGTGTACGTGTGTGTGCGTGCGTTTGTGTGTAGTAGAAGGAAAGTGTTGCCTCACCACGTGACGTGGGCTAGAGGTGTTTTCCAAACCGAAGAACTGGAACCAATAATGAGGAGGATATGATGTCACTGACACTGTCCCCCTGTTGTAACATCTCATCTCCCTTTCCTTTTGCTGTTGTTCTCTCTCTCTGTCTCTCTCTCTCTCTCTCTCTCTCTCTCTCTCTCTCTCTCTCTCTCTCTCTAGTGAAGTAGGCAGGCATCAGTAGTTTTTTATGAATTAAATGTGTTG
This sequence comes from Oncorhynchus mykiss, assembly GCF_013265735.2. Lineage (NCBI taxonomy): Eukaryota > Metazoa > Chordata > Actinopteri > Salmoniformes > Salmonidae > Oncorhynchus > Oncorhynchus mykiss. The sequence continues at coordinate 6,035,814 of NC_048567.1, read as the reverse complement.
TTTACTCTCCGACAAAGCTATTTCAGTCAGTCAGACACACACACACACACACACACACACACACACACACACACACACACACACACACACACACACACACACACACACACACACACACACACACACACACACACACACACACACACACACACACACACACACACACACACACACACACACACACACACACACACACACACAGCAAGGTGTGACCACAGTGACTTCCTCCTCTCTCCTCTGCCTGCAGCTGATTGGCTGGGTCTTCTCTTTCATTCTACAGACAACACATCCCTCCCGACTATGCGTTTTGAAGTGTGTGTACCGGGGAGAGACACAAGTTCCAAAGACGCAGGATAGAGTCCTTCATACCGTAGTGATGTCATCTAGACGTTCTGGCCTCTTGGTGTAACGGTTAAGGTGTTGGACTGATATTAGAAGGGACCTGGGTTCGAGTCCTGGTTCGGGCTACCCTCCTCTGAATGAGCTACAGTATGTAAACCTATGGTATGTTGCAGATCCTATAGGACTGTGTGTCTGTACCTACAGTCTCATGTCAGAATTAGACATTCATCCATGTTTCTCAAATTTCAAAGTTTTTAAGGTTAAGTTTAGGCATTAACTCCAAATTCTTAAGGTTAGACATTAACTCTGAAGGGTTAAGGTTAGACATTAACTCTGAATGGTTAAGGTAAGGGTTAAGGTTAGACATTAACTCTGAATGGTTAAGGTAAGGATTAAGGTTAGCCATTAACTCAGAATGGTTAAGGTAAGGGTTAAGGTTTAGGATGGGCTTAAAAAAATATCAACATTCTATCGCTGGATTTGAACTTGCGAACTTTGGAATCAGAGGCAGATGTTTAGGCCCATCCACCATCCCCGTCCACAATGCCAAAACCTACTTGAAGGTAACAGCACTCACTGTTGCCCCTAGTGGCCGGTTTCCACCTCATTTCCTGACGTTCTCAGACATGGATGGATGTCAAATACTGACTTGTATCATGACTGACCTGGCTGTTCTGTACAGGTACAGTACCGTGTCATTTGACAGCACTCTGCTTATTTATAGAGAGTACAGGCAAACACACACACACACACACACGCACACTCACACACTATTCAGAACAGTCTATTGTGAAGCAAACACACACATCATTCAGAACAGTCTATTGTGAGTAAATGAGTCACAGCTCAGCCAATCAGGGGATAGATGCTTTGTTGAACAAACAGCAGAACGTCAGAGTATATAAATGATCTATATGGTCTGTAATAGTCATCATTAATAATCACCAATCATCAGTACAGAGAACAGCAAGAGAAATGTGTCACTCTGGAACGCACGTCAAGCTCCTTCCATGGAGGGCCCAGTGTCTGCGGGTTTTCACTTCTCCCTTGTACTTGATTGATGAATTAAGGTCCCTAGTAAGGAACTGTCCTCACCTGGTTGTCTAGGTCTTCATTGAAATTAAATAACTAAAACCAGCAGCCACTAGGCCCTCCGTGGAATGAGTTTGACACCCCTGGTCTGGAATATGTGCACGTGTGTCTGTCTGTGTCTGTCTGTCATGTTGTTTGTTCCCAAAGCATCTATCCCCTGATTGGCTGACTCTATTTATAGAGTACAGGCAAACACACACATACGCGCTATCCCCTGATTGGCTGAGCTGTGACTCATTTACTCACAATAGACTGTTCTGAATATGTGTGTGTTTGCCTGTACTCTATAAATAAGCAGAGTACAGTCTAATTCCACAGTACTGTACCTGCTAACTGCTTTGTTTTAACTTTCCCCCAACATGTCTATATACCACCTACATTCCTCTCTCTTAGTGGAAGGAACAGGGTTTACATGCAGGTATCATAGAGGCTGTTATCTGAATCCTATTGTACTCTTTTATAGAATACTGCAGGTTGTAGTGATATTCTCTCAGGTTATTTTTAGGTTGTACGTAGGTTATGTCAATGTTTCACACCACAATCACATGAAGACTAGAGTCCAATATGCTGTGTCAGATCTGCAGCCTCACTGATGAGTGTGTGTGTGCGTGTGTATGCGTGTGCGTGTGCGAGTGCGTGCCTGAGTGTGTGTGTGTGTGTGTGTGCACGTGTGATAACTGATTACAGATTACAGTGCTATTCAACTCTGCCCTTTCAGAATGCATTCTGTACAATAACACACACCAGCTATTACAATGTTAGCGGATGTGATGTGAAAACAGCCATGTCTGGGGTGTGGTGGGCCTGATAATGATAGTAATGGATTACATTTACACAGAGAATGCTTGGCATTGTGTGGGAGTGGCTTTATTCAGCACTCATGTGTAGTACCCACCTTGGTCATGCCGCTTTTAAAGCACCAACACACAGCTAATGTTTAACCATGAGAAATGTCATGTTAGAAGCATAGATTCTTTAGCCAGGTCGTTCAAGATTGAAGTCGAAATTGGACGTCTATCCAATGTACTGAGGAAATGCAGTCAAAACCGGCCGATAGGGGCAACAGTGAGCGCTATTAACAGCAAGTAGACTTGGTAACCCCGTGACCCCGTGACTGTAATCCAATGACACTGGATCAGAAGGTTGCATGTTCCATCCCGACACTGTTTTTTTATTTATAGTTTTAACCCTAACCTAAACCTTAACCCTAACCTAAACCTTAACCCTAACCTAAACCTTAACCCTAACCTTAACCCTAACCTAAACCTTAACCCTAACCTAAACCTTAACCCTAACCTAAACCTTAACCCTTACCTAAACCTTAACCCTAACCTAAACCTTAACCCTTACCTAAACCTTAACCCTTACCTAAACCTTAACCCGTACCTAAACCTTAACCCTTACCTAAACCTTAACCCTTACCTAAACCTTAACCCTTACCTAAACCTTAACCCTTACCTAAACCTTAACCCTTACCTAAACCTTAACCCTTACCTAAACCTTAACCCTAACCTAAACCTTAACCCTTACCTAAACCTTAACCCTTACCTAAACCTTAACCCTTACCTAAACCTTAACCCTTACCTAAACCTTAACCCTAACCCTAACCTAAACCTTAACCCTTACCTAAACCTTAACCCTTACCTAAACATTAACCCTAACCTAAACCTTAACCCTTATCTAAACCTTTACCCTAACCTAAACCTTAACCCTTACCTAAACCTTAACCCTTACCTAAACCTTAACTCTTACACGGAACTCAAACCGGCTGCGCGCGTGCGCTAACGTGCATACATTTATTTTGCCCCCGCACACCAAACGCGATCATGACATGCAGGTTAAAATATCAAAACAAACTCCGAACCAATGACATTAATTTGGGGACAGGTCGAAAATCATTAAACATGTATGTCAATTTAGCTAGTTAGCTTGCACTTGCTAGCTAATATTAATTTGTCCTATTTAGCTAGCTTGCTGTTACTAGCTAATTTGTCCTGGGATATAAACATTGAGTTGTTATTTTACCTGAAATGCACAAGGACCTCTACTCCGACAATTAATCCACACATAAAACGGCCAACCGAATCGTTTCTAGTCATCCCTCCTCCTTCCAGGCTTTTTCATCGTTTAACTTATATGGTGATTGCATCTAAACTTTAATTGTATTACTACAACTACCGGCAAAACAGTTAGTCTTTCAGTCACCCACGTGGGTATAACCAATGAGGAGATGGCACGTGGGTACCTGCTTCTATAAACCAATGAGGAGATGGGAGAGGCAGACCTTTCAGCTCGATCTGCGTCAGAAATAGTAATGAGTTCTAATTTAGCCCTTGGTGTCGCAGACGCTCGTTGGTGCGCGAGCAGTGTGGGTGCAATAATTGAATAACATGGATTTCTAAATTTAATTTGCGACGCTCGCACATGTGACGTGTCCGGTCTGGTCAGCATGTTACCTAAACCTTAAACCTTAACCCTTACCTAAACCTTAACCCTTACCTAAACCTTAACCCTTACCTAAACCTTAACCCTAACCCTAACCTAAACCCTTACCTAAACCTTAACCCTAACCCTAACCTAAACCTTAACCCTAACCTAAACCTTAACCCTTACCTAAACCTTAACCCTTACCTAAACCTTAACCCTTACCTAAACCTTAACCCTTACCTAAACCTTAACCCTTACCTAAACCTTAACCCTTACCTAAACCTTAACCCTTGCCTAAACCTTAACCATTACCTAAACCTTAACCCTTACCTAAACCTTAACCCTTACCTAAACCTTAACCCTTACCTAAACCTTAACCCTTACCTAAACCTTAACCCTTACCTAAACCTTAACCATTACCTAAACCTTAACCCTTACCTAAACCTTAACCCGTACCTAAACCTTAACCCTTACCTAAACCTTAACCCTTACCTAAACCTTAACCCTTACCTAAACCTTAACCATTACCTAAACCTTAACCCTAACCTAAACCTTAACCCTTACCTAAACCTTAACCCTTACCTAAACCTTAACCCTTACCTAAACCTTAACCCTTACCTAAACCTTAACCCTTACCTAAACCTTAACCCTTACCTAAACCTTAACCCTTACCTAAACCTTAACCCTTACCTTAACCTTAACCCTTACCTTAACCTTAACCCTTACCTAAACCTTAACCCTTAATTTAACCTTAACCCTTACCTAAACCTTAACCCTTACCTTAACCTTAACCCTTTTCTTAACCAATTAGAATGAGTGCCTAAACCTTAACCCTTACCTTAACCCTTACCTAAACCTTAAACCTTAACCCTTACCTAAACTTAACCCTTAACTTCAAAATTTGACGTTTGGAGAACGTGGATGAACGTCTAATTCTGCAGTGAGACTGTGAGCGCTTGTTGCTCTTTAGATCTACAACTTGAGCAAGATAACTCTTGTGCGCAGGCGCTCCCTCTCGCTCCGTCTCGCTTTCTCTCTCCTCTCTCTCTCCTTCTCTCTCTCCTTCTCTCTCTCTCTCTCTCTCTCTCTCTATCTCTCTCTATCTCTCTCTCTCTATCTCTCTCTATCTCTCTATCTCTCTCTTTCTCTCTCTCTCTCTCTCTCTCTCTCCTCTCCTTCTCTTCTCTCTCTGCTTCTCTCTCTCTCTTCTTATTCTCTCTCTTTCTCTCTCTTCTCTTCTCTTCTCTTCTCTTCTCTTCTCTTCTCTTCTCTTCTCTCTCTCTCTCTCTCTCTCTCTCTCTCTATCTCTCTCTATCTCTCTCTCTCTATCTCTCTCTATCTCTCTCTTTCTCTCTCTCTCTCTCTCTCTCTCCTCTCCTTCTCTTCTCTCTGCTTCTCTCTCTCTCTTCTTATTCTCTCTCTTTCTCTCTCTTCTCTTCTCTTCTCTTCTCTTCTCTTCTCTCTCTCTCTCTCTCTCTCTCTCTCTCTCTCTCTCTCTTTCTCTCTCTCTCTCCTTCTCTTCTCTCTCTGCTTCTCTCTCTCTCTTCTTCTTCTCTCTCTCTCTCTCTCTCTCTCCTTCTCTTCCCTTCTTCTCTTCTCTTCTCTCCCTCTCTCTTCTTCTCTCTCTTTTTTTGGAAGATTTATATTTTTAACAATACGAAAGATACACATACAAACAACAACATCACACCAACATCAACTACATCACACCAACATCATCACACCTGCCCAGACTTACACCCCTCCTTAATTCTCTGTGTCGCTTTCTTAGAGGTTAACTCCACCAAAATGCAATATTCACATATTTCCAATGGAAGTGTGTTTGTGTGTGTATGTGTGTGTGTGTTTGTCTGTATGTGTGTGCGTATGTGTGTTTGTGTGTGTGTCTGATCCGCTCTCAGGACATAGTGTGTGTTTCTCCTCCACTGCTCTTTCCGGTTGAAGAGTGGTGAGTTTCCCCTCAATGGGGAATATGGATCTTGTATCCAGCATTCCCTGACCCCACCACACATGTCGCCTCCACCCTGTGTGTGTGTTATGTGTGTGTGTGGTATGTGTGTGAGAGAGGGAGAGAAAGAGAGAGAGAAAAATAATGATTTATTCTGCCTGTACATTTCTGCAACTAGACTGCAACTAGATTTGATATCTCCAAATAGCCACACATTAAAAGCCTCCCAAAAGCCAGCCTCCCAAAAGCCAGTTAGTGAACTCAAACAACCTGACTACTCACAGTCTCATAGCAGAACATTCTGAGGCCTGCTCGGCTATTCTCAGAGGCATATGAGGACAGATTAACACACAGCAAAAAGCAGCATGACTGTCCATACACTCTTCGGAAAAAAGGTGTTATCAGTTGGGCTTCACAACATGCAGTGTTAAAACAACACCCAAAAATGATTAACTGTAACACTACAGGTGTTCATTTCTTCCACTGAGAAAATGTGACAGCGTCAGCACTAAGCAAAGTGAGTCCAGTTTACTTTAAATGAAGTGTTATGTTTTACACTGTAGGTGTTGTGTATGACAGTAGAGCACACATGTCAGACTCATTCCATGGAGGGCCGAGTGTCTTGCAGGTTTTTGCTCCTCCCTTGTACTTGATTGATGAATTAAGGTCACTAATTAGTAAAAGACTCCCCTCAACTGAAGGCACCCCTTAATTGAAGGCACAACCCAAAACCCGCAGACACTAGTACCTCCATGGGATGAGTTTGACAACCCTGCAGTAAAGCTATGCAAACACCACAATCGAGTTCCTTTGAACACTTTAACAGTAAAAGGGGGAACACTGCAACAGAGTTAAATCTTTAACACTTTCAAAAGTGTTATTTAAAACCAGTACAGTGGGACTCATGTGTTCACTGAAAATAGTGTACATTTGACACTTTCAGAGTTAAATGTACACCACTGATTTTTGCTATCTAGGAGAATCCTGCTGCCCCCATATGAGAACCCTTTTTGGTGTCAGGTAGAGCCTTTTTTGGTTCCAGGTAGAACCCTTACCACAGATGGTTCTACATATAGAACCAGAAAAGGTTTTAGCTGGAATCAAAAAGGGTTCTACCCGATACCAAAAAGGGTAATCAGATGCGGACAGGTGTGTGTGTGTGTGTGTGTGTGTGCGTGCGTGCGTGCGTGTGTGTGTGTGTGTGCGTGCGTGCGTGTGTGTGTGTTGCGTGCGTGCGTGTGTGCGTGCGTGAGTGCGTGCGTGTGTGTGTGTGTGTTTGTGTGTTGCGTGCGTGCGTGCTTGAGTGCGTGCGTGTGTGCGTGCGTGCGTGTGTGTGTGTGTGTGTTTGTGTGTTGCGTGCGTGCGTGCGTGCGTGCGTGCGTGTGTGTGTGTGTGTGTGTGTTGCTTTAGGAAGTGCGCATGGCTTCGTATGAGGAAGTGACCAGCCTATTAAAAGACAGACTACAGAGAGTCATGGTAAGCTGTGTGAAATGAAACATTAGGATCCAGACATTCTCACTGATGACAGTCTCTGCACATAACAGTCTCTGTACATAACAGTCTCTGCACATAACAGTCTCTGTACATAACAGTCTCTGCACATAACAGTCTCTGTACATAACAGTCTCTGCACATAACAGTCTCTGTACATAACAGTCTCTGCACATAACAGTCTCTGTACATAACAGTCTCTGCACATAACAGTCTCTGCACATAACAGTCTCTGTACATAACAGTCTCTGCACATAACAGTCTCTGTACATAACAGTCTCTGCACATAACAGTCTCTGTACATAACAGTCTCTGCACATAACAGTCTCTGTACATAACAGTCTCTGCACATAACAGTCTCTGCACATAACAGTCTCTGTACATAACAGTCTCTGCACATAACAGTCTCTGTACATAACAGTCTCTGCACATAACAGTCTCTGCACATAACAGTCTCTGTACATAACAGTCTCTGTACATAACAGTCTCTGCACATAACAGTCTCTGTACATAACAGTCTCTGCACATAACAGTCTCTGTACATAACAGTCTCTGTACATAACAGTCTCTGCACATAACAGTCTCTGTACATAACAGTCTCTGCACATAACAGTCTCTGTACATAACAGTCTCTGTACATAACAGTCTCTGCACATAACAGTCTCTGTACATAACAGTCTCTGTACATAACAGTCTCTGTACATAACAGTCTCTGCACATAACAGTCTCTGTACATAACAGTCTCTGCACATAACAGTCTCTGCACATAACAGTCTCTGTACATAACAGTCTCTGCACATAACAGTCTCTGTACATAACAGTCTCTGTACATAACAGTCTCTGCACATAACAGTCTCTGTACATAACAGTCTCTGTACATAACAGTCTCTGTACATAACGGTCTCTGTACATAACAGTCTCTGTACATAACAGTCTCTGCACATAACGGTCTCTGTACATAACAGTCTCTGTACATAACAGTCTCTGTACATAACAGTCTCTGCACATAACAGTCTCTGTACATAACAGTCTCTGTACATAACAGTCTCTGCACATAACAGTCTCTGTACATAACAGTCTCTGTACATAACAGTCTCTGTACATAACAGTCTCTGCACATAACAGTCTCTGCACATAA
>NC_048567.1:5997376-6022376 GCF_013265735.2 Oncorhynchus mykiss | reverse complement strand
GAACATAATCAGATATTAAAACATGAGTAAACCACTTTCACTAGCCACGGGGTCAGTATGGACACACACATGGCCATTGGTTAATGAGGAGGATCCGTGTGATGCCAAGCGTATGCTCGTTATAACAGCGCTAGGAGCCTTGCAGTGTCAGACATACAACACAGAAACACAAAATGATTACAGTACGCCTGCCTCCACAGTATCTCAGGCTTCAGTCTCTTACCCCAGATTCAGAGTCTTTCTTATTAATAAGGGAACGGTAATGGGGGATACCTAGTCAGTTGTGCAACTAAATGCATTCAACTGAAATGTGTGTTCCGCATTTAACCCAACCCAGAATCAGATAGGTTGCTTGACCCTGGTTCAGTGTTTTAGTATTTAAACAATGTTTCAGCATTGGGTCCGTGACTCTGTTTCAGCATAGGGGCTGTGACTCTGTTTCAGCATTGGGGCTGTGACTCTGTTTCAGCATAGGGGCTGTGAGTCTGTTTCAGCATTGGGGCTGAGAGTCTGTTTCAGCATTGGGGCTGAGAGTCTGTTTCAGCATTGGGTCCGTGACTCTGTTTCAGCATTGGGGCTGTGAGGTTTCAGAATTGGGTCCGTGACTCTGTTTCAGCATTGGGGCTGAGAGTCTGTTTCAGTATTGGGGCTGTGAGGTTTCAGAATTGGGTCCGTGACTCTGTTTCAGCATTGGGGCTGAGAGTCTGTTTCAGCATTGGGGCTGAGAGTCTGTTTCAGCATTGGGGCTGAGAGTCTGTTTCAGCATTGGGTCCGTGACTCTGTTTCAGCATTGGGGCTTTGAGTCTGTTTCAGCATTGGGGCTGTGAGTCTGTTTCAGCATTGGGGCTGAGAGTCTGTTTCAGCATTGGGGCTGAGAGTCTGTTTCAGCATTGGGGCTGAGAGTCTGTTTCAGCATTGGGGCTGAGAGTCTGTTTCAGCATTGGGGCTGTGAGTCTGTTTCAGCATTGGGGCCGTATCTCTGTCTGAGTTGTAGTCATATGACTGTGGTGTATTGTAGCTGTCATCACAGATGGAAGCCTCTTGGATTAGGCCTGGGGGGCAGGGGAAAGAGGAGGGAGATAGAGGGAGAACGTGGACTTTAGCTGTGGCGGTCCGGGGCCGTAGCCGAGGTTAGGTGGTCGGGGGGATTGTGTGCACTGGACAGCCTGTCCCAATAGCTCACAGCTGAGAGGAGGAATGCCCTCGTCTGCACGTCCTGGCTTATCCCCCACGGGTGCTGTGCCTATGAGTGTGTTATGCTTCTGTCAGTAGGGTCACATGTTGAGTCTAGTTTTGTCCCCAACCCCCCAATTATTATTAGACAAGGACAATGTCTAGTAATCAACATCTCAGCCAGTACAGAGATATATTGTAGTATCAGTGTCTGAGATAGCTAGCCAGATAGTTTTTGTTTTTAGTCCCTGGGCTGGTTAGAAAATACATACATCCTTCTCTCCACTCCTCACTACAGTAGCATAATGACTGAGTTGCTCCTAACTACAGTAACAAAATGACTGAGTTACTCCTAACTACAGTAACATAATGACTGAGTTACGCATAAATACAGTAACATAATGACTGAGTTACTCGTAAATACAGTAATATAATGACTGAGTTACTACTAACTACAGTAACATAACGACTGAATTACTCCTAACTACAGTAACATAATGACTGAGTTACTCCTAACTACAGTAACATAATGACTGAGTTACTCCGAACTACAGTAACAAAATGACTGAGTTACTCCTAACTACAGTAACATAATGACTGAGTTACTCCTAACTCTACAGTAACATAATGACTGAGTTACTCGTAAATACAGTAACATAATGACTGAGTTACTACTAACTACAGTAACATAATGACTGAATTACTCCTAACTACAGTAACATAATGACTGAGTAACTCATAACTACAGTAACATAATGACTGAGTTACTCCTAACTACAGTAACATAATGGCTGAGTTACTCATAACTACAGTAACATAATGACTGAGTTACTCCTAACTCTACAGTAACATAATGACTGAGTTACTCCTAACTCTACAGTAACATAATGACTGAGTTACTCCTAACTCTACAGTAACATAATGACTGAGTTACTCCTAACTCTACAGTAACATAATGGCTGAGTTACTCCTAACTCTACAGTAACATAATGACTGAGTTACTCCTAACTACAGTAACATAATGGCTGAGTTACTCCTAACTACAGTAACATAATGACTGAGTTAACCTAACTACAGTAACATAATGACTGAGTTACTCCTAACTACAGTAACATAATGACTGAGTTAACCTAACTACAGTAACATAATGACTGAGTTACTCCTAACTACAGTAACATAATGGCTGAGTTACTCCTAACTACAGTAACATAATGACTGAGTTACTCCTAACTACAGTAACATAATGACTGAGTTAACCTAACTACAGTAACATAATGACTGAGTTACTCCTAACTACAGTAACATAATGACTGAATTACTCCTAACTACAGTAACATAATGACTGAGTTAACCTAACTACAGTAACATAATGACTGAGTTACTCCTAACTACAGTAACATAATGGCTGAGTTACTCCTAACTACAGTAACATAATGACTGAGTTACTCCTAACTCTACAGTAACATAATGACTGAGTTAACCTAACTACAGTAACATAATGACTGAGTTACTCCTAACTACAGTAACATAATGGCTGAGTTACTCATAACTACAGAAACATAATGACTGAGTTACTCCTAACTACAGTAACATAATGACTGAGTTACTCCTAACTCTACAGTAACATAATGACTGAGTTAACCTAACTACAGTAACATAATGACTGAGTTACTCCTAACTCTACAGTAACATAATGACTGAGTTAACCTAACTACACTAACATCATGACTGAGTTACTCCTAACTACAGTAACATAATGACTGAGTTAACCTAACTACAGTAACATAATGGCTGAGTTACTCCTAACTCTACAGTAACATAATGACTGAGTTAACCTAACTACAGTAACATAATGACTGAGTTACTCCTAACTCTACAGTAACATAATGGCTGAGTTACTTCTAACTACAGTAACATAATGGCTGAGTTACTCCTAACTCTACAGTAACATAATGACTGAGTTACTCCTAACTACACTAACATCATGACTGAGTTAACCTAACTACAGTAACATAATGACTGAGTTACTCCTAACTCTACAGTAACATAATGACTGAGTTAACCTAACTACAGTAACATAATGGCTGAGTTACTCCTAACTCTACAGTAACATAATGACTGAGTTACTCCTAACTACACTAACATCATGACTGAGTTGCTCATAACTACAGAAACATAATGACTGAGTTACTCCTAACTACAGTAACAGCATGACTGAGTTACTCCTAACTACAGTAACATAATGGCTGAGTTACTCCTAACTACAGTAACATAATGACTGAGTTACTCCTAACTACAGTAACGTCTTGACTGAGTTACTCATAACTACAGTAACGTCTTGACTGAGTTACTCATAACTACAGTAACATAATGACTGAGTTACGCGTAAATACAGTAACATAATGACTGAGTTACTCGTAAATACAGTAACATAATGACTGAGTTACTCATAACTACAGTAACGTAATGACTGAGTTACTCCTAACTACAGTAACATAATGACTGAGTTACTCATAACTACAGTAAATAATGGCTGAGTTACTACTAACTACAGTAACATAATGACTGACTTAGTCCTAACCCTACAGTAACATAATGACTGGGTTAGTCCTAACTCTACAGTAACATAGTGACCAGGAGAGACTGCCTGTTCACCCCGCTATCATCCAGAAGGCGAGGTCAGTACAGGTGCATCAAAGCTGGGACCGAGAGACTGAAAAACAGCTTCTATATCAAGGCCATCAGACTGTTAAACAGCCACCACTAACATTGAGTGGCTGCTGCCAACACACCGACTCAACTCCAGCCACTTTAATAATGGGAATTGATGGGAATTGATGTAAAATATATCACTAGCCACTTTCAACAATGCTACTTAATATAATGTTTACATACCCTACATTATTTATCTCATATGTATACGTATATACTGTACTCTATATCATCTACTGCATCTTTATGTAATACATGTATCACTAGCCACTTTAAACTATGCCACTTTGTTTACATACGTATATGTATATACTGTACTCGATACCATCTACTGCATCTTGCCTATGCCGCTCTGTACCATCACTCATTCATATATCTTTATGTACATATTCTTTATCCCCTTACACTGTGTATAAGACAGTAGTTTTGGAATTGTTAGCTAGATTACTCGTTGGTTATTACTGCATTGTCGGAACTAGAAGCACAAGCATTTCGCTACACTCGCATTAACATCTGCTAACCATGTGTATGTGACAAATAACATTTGATTTGATTTGACCTAGTTTATCCTAACTGTACAGTAACATAATGACTGAGGTATTAGCCTGATTACAGTATCTTCTACTCTGACACTGTCGAAATGTGATGATCTCTATCAGAGTAGGTGACTGTTTGGGTGTGTGTGTCTCGGTGTGAGTGTGTGTGAGAGGTAGGATTGGTATGTCCTCATACCATAATAGGTCTCTCCTGGTTTCCTTCAATTTCTCTCTCGTGAGCAGATACGGAACTGTGTGGCCTGAAAGGAAGAGAGGTGGAGTGATGCTATAACTCACACTACACATACAACACACTGCCCCAGGCCCACACTCTCACTCATGGTGTACTCCAACTCACCCCCAACATCAGACAGAGGGGATTCCGGTTGGAATTCCAAACATCTCTGACGGAACTCTTTTCCTGATTCCAGAAGTCTAAGCCTCATTCCAATCCCCAGCCAAGGAACGCAGATATTCACAAGGAATACCTGATTGATGTCCTGCACGTGAGGCTGGTGAGAGGGCAGTGAGATGGGAATGTGTCTGTGATCCACAGAAATTCAGTGTGTGTGTGAGACGGAGTCGGGAATGTGTCCGATTGTAATCCGCGGCATGCAGACACACAGGTGAGGAATTCTGCTAGTGATGCTGGGTTGGCACTAGGGCAGGGGCGTGGGGAAAGAGACAAGACAGAGAAGAGGGTGGCGTGGGGAGAGAGGGAGGAGACAGAAAGGTGGGCAGAAATGCAGTAGTAACCCCACAGAGATAACACTACAGATGGCAGGCAGTAATACAGTAGTAACCCCACAGAGATAACACTACAGAGGGCAGGAATGCAGTAGTAACCCCACAGAGATAACACTAGAGAGGGAAGGAATACAGTAGTAACCCCACAGAGATAACACTACAGAGGGCAGGAATGCAGTAGTAACCCCACAGAGATAACACTAGAGAGGGAAGGAATACAGTAGTAACCCCACAGAGATAACACTAGAGAGGGCAGGAATACAGTAGTAACCCCACAGAGATAACACTAGAGAGGGCAGGAATACAGTAGTAACCCCACAGAGATAACACTAGAGAGGGAAGGCAGGAATACAGTAGTAACCCCACAGAGATAACACTACAGAGGGCAGGAATACAGTAGTAACCCCACAGAGATAACACTAGAGAGGGAAGGCAGGAATACAGTAGTAACCCCACAGAGATAACACTACAGAGGGCAGTAATACAGTAGTAACCCCACAGAGATAACACTAGCGAGGGAAGGCAGGAATACAGTAGTAACCCCACAGAGATAACACTACAGAGGGCAGTAATACAGTAGTAATCCCACAGAGATAACACTAGAGAGGGAAGGCAGGAATACAGTAGTAACCCCACAGAGATAACACTACAGAGGGCAGTAATACAGTAGTAACCCCACAGAGATAACACTAGAGAGGGAAGGCAGGAATACAGTAGTAACCCCACAGAGATAACACTAGAGAGGGCAGGAATACAGTAGTAACCCCACAGAGATAACACTACAGAGGGAAGGCAGGAATACAGTAGTAACCCCACAGAGATAACACTACAGAGGGCAGGCAGGAATACAGTAGTAACCCCACAGAGATAACACTAGAGAGGGCAGGCATACAGTAGTAACCCTACAGAGATAACACTAGAGAGGGAAGGCAGGAATACAGTAGTAATCCCACAGAGATAACACTAGAGAGGGCAGGAATACAGTAGTAACCCCACAGAGATAACACTAGAGAGGGAAGGCAGGAATACAGTAGTAACCCCACAGAGATAACACTAGAGAGGGCAGGAATACAGTATTAACCCTACAGAGATAACACTACAGAGGGAAGGCAGGAATACAGTAGTAACCCCACAGAGATAACACTAGAGAGGGCAGGAATACAGTAGTAACCCCACAGAGATAACACTAGAGAGGGCAGGCATACAGTAGTAACCCTACAGAGATAACACTAGAGAGGGAAGGCAGGAATACAGTAGTAACCCCACAGAGATAACACTACAGAGGGCAGGAATACAGTATTAACCCTACAGAGATAACACTACAGAGGGCAGGCAGGAATACAGTAGTAACCCCACAGAGATAACACTAGAGAGGGCAGGCATACAGTAGTAACCCTACAGAGATAACACTAGAGAGGGAAGGCAGGAATACAGTAGTAACCCCACAGAGATAACACTACAGAGGGCAGGAATACAGTAGTAACCCCACAGAGATAACACTACAGAGGGCAGGCAGGAATACAGTAGTAACCCCACAGAGATAACACTAGAGAGGGCAGGCATACAGTAGTAACCCTACAGAGATAACACTAGAGAGGGAAGGCAGGAATACAGTATTAACCCCACAGAGATAACACTACAGAGGGCAGTAATACAGTAGTAACCCCAACGAGATGTGTGTGTGTATAAAACCTATTGAGACTCTTCCCTGTCCACTCACCTCAGGCAGAGTAGCACTTGCTGCCGTGAGAGGCCTTTGTGTGTGTGTTCTGTGATTGGCCTTGTGGTCTACAGTAAGAGGATACTACAGGCAGGGGTCCTTTAGGGAGCATCCTACACAAGGACACCACGTTGGACCAGGGACAACAAGTATGTGTGTTTGTGTGCGTGGGCACATTTGTGAGTGTGTGTTGTGCTGTGTAATATGTGTTGCCGGGCAGGTTAGAGGAGAGCTGAGGCAGGGTACAATTGTAAAAGCGTCTGGTTACTGGCTGTGAAACTGGATCAGCTATCCATGATGACCAGCGCGTGTGTGTTCTGGGTTACAGACATTAATAGACTAGTGTGTATGTGTGTGTGTGTGTATGTGTGTGTATGTGTGTGTGTGTGTGTAGGAATATCAGCAGAGCAGATATAAGGGGATCCGTTTCTATCATACTCTGTGGCGTAGAAGCGCCTGATTCAGCAGGTGTATGTGTGTCCCTGTTCCCTCCCCCTCTCTGTTCCTGTGTCAAGTTTTTTTTATTTTTATTTCACCTTTATTTAACCAGGTAGGCTAGTTGAGAACAAGTTCTCATTTGCAACTGCGACCTGGCCAAGATAAGGCATAGCAGTGTGAACAGACAACACAGAGTTACACATGGAGTAAACAATTAACAAGTCAATAACACAGTAGAAAAAAGGGGAGTCTATATATACATTGTGTGCAAAAGGCATGAGAAGGTAGGCAAATAATTACAATTATGCAGATTAACACTGGAGTGATAAATGATCAGAAGGTTATGTACAGGTAGAGATATTGGTGTGCAAAAGAGCAGAAAAATAAATAAATAAAAACAGTATGGGGATGAGGTAGGTGAAAATGGGTGGGCTATTTACCAATAGACTATGTACAGCTGCAGCGATCGGTTAGCTGCTCAGATAGCAGATGTTTGAAGTTGGTGAGGGAGATAAAAGTCTCCAACTTCAGCGATTTTTGCAATTCGTTCCAATCACAGGCAGCAGAGAACTGGAACGAAAGGCGGCCAAATGAGGTGTTGGCTTTAGGGATGATCAGTGAGATACACCTGCTGGAGCGCGTGCTACGGATGGGTGTTGCCATCGTAACCAGTGAACTGAGATAAGGCGGAGCTTTACCTAGCATGGACTTGTAGATGACCTGGAGCCAGTGGGTCTGGCGACGAATATGTAGCGAGGGCCAGCCGACTAGAGCATACAAGTCGCAGTGGTGGGTGGTATAAGGTGCTTTAGTGACAAAACGGATGGCACTGTGATAAACTGCATCCAGTTTGCTGAGTAGAGTGTTGGAAGCAATTTTGTAGATGACATCGCCGAAGTCGAGGATCGGTAGGATAGTCAGTTTTACTAGGGTAAGTTTGGCGGCGTGAGTGAAGGAGGCTTTGTTGCGGAATAGAAAGCCGACTCTTGATTTGATTTTCGATTGGAGATGTTTGATATGGGTCTGGAAGGAGAGTTTAGAGTCTAGCCAGACACCTAGGTACTTATAGATGTCCACATATTCAAGGTCGGAACCATCCAGGGTGGTGATGCTGGTCAGGCGTGCGGGTGCAGGCAGCGAACGGTTGAAAAGCATGCATTTGGTTTTACTAGCGTTTAAGAGCAGTTGGAGGCCACGGAAGGAGTGCTGTATGGCATTGAAGCTCGTTTGGAGGTTAGATAGCACAGTGTCCAAGGACGGGCCGGAAGTATATAGAATGGTGTCGTCTGCGTAGAGGTGGATCAGGGAATCGCCCGCAGCATGAGAAACATCATTGATATATACAGAGAAAAGAGTCGGCCCGAGAATTGAACCCTGTGGCACCCCCATAGAGACTGCCAGAGGACCGGACAGCATGCCCTCCGATTTGACACACTGAACTCTGTCTGCAAAGTAATTGGTGAACCAGGCAAGGCAGTCATCCGAAAAACCGAGGCTACTGAGTCTGCCGATAAGAATACGGTGATTGACAGAGTCGAAAGCCTTGGCAAGGTCTATGAAGACGGCTGCACAGTACTGTCTTTTATCGATGGCGGTTATGATATCGTTTAGTACCTTGAGCGTGGCTGAGGTACACCCGTGACCGGCTCGGAAACCAGATTGCACAGCGGAGAAGGTACGGTGGGATTCAAGATGGTCAGTGATCTGTTTGTTGACTTGGCTTTCGAAGACCTTAGATAGGCAGGGCAGGATGGATATTGGTCTGTAACAGTTTGGGTCCAGGGTGTCGCCCCCTTTGAAGAGGGGGATGACTGCGGCAGCTTTCCAATCCTTGGGGATCTCAGACGATATGAAAGAGAGGTTGAACAGGCTGGTAATAGGGGTTGCGACAATGGCGGCGGATAGTTTCAGGAATAGAGGGTCCAGATTGTCAAGCCCAGCTGATTTGTACGGGTCCAGGTTTTGCAGCTCTTTCAGAACATCTGCTATCTGGATTTGGGTAAAGGAGAACCAGGAGAGGCTTGGGCGAGTAGCTGCGGGGGGGGGGGAGCTGTTGGACGAGGTTGGAGTAGCCAGGCGGAAGGCATGGCCAGCCGTTGAGAAATGCTTGTTGAAGTTTTCGATAATCATGGATTTATCGGTGGTGACCGTGTTACCTAGCCTCAGTGCAGTGGGCAGCTGGGAGGAGGTGCTCTTGTTCTCCATGGACTTCACAGTGTCCCAGAACTTTTTGGAGTTGGAGCTACAAGATGCAAACTTCTGCCTGAAGAAGTTGGCTTTAGCTTTCCTGACTGACTGTGTGTATTGGTTCCTGACTTCCCTGAACAGTTGCATATCGCGGGGACTGTTCGATGTTAGTGCAGTCCGCCACAGGATGTTTTTGTGCTGGTCGAGGGCAGTCAGGTCTGGAGTGAACCAGGGGCTATATCTGTTCTTAGTTCTGCATTTTTTGAACGGAGCATGCTTATCTAAAATGGTGAGGAAGTTACTTTTAAAGAAAGACCAGGCATCCTCAACTGACGGGATGAGGTCAATGTCCTTCCAGGATACCCGGGCCAGGTCGATTAGAAAGGCCTGCTCACAGAAGTGTTTTAGGGAGCGTTTGACAGTGATGAGGGGTGGTCGTTTGACTGCGGCTCCATAGCGGATACAGGCAATGAGGCAGTGATCGCTGAGATCCTGGTTGAAGACAGCGGAGGTGTATTTGGAGGGCCAGTTGGTCAGGATGACGTCAATGAGGGTGCCCTTGTTTACAGAGTTAGGGTTGTACCTGGTGGGTTCCTTGATGATTTGAGTGAGATTGAGGGCATCTAGCTTAGATTGTAGGACTGCCGGGGTGTTAAGCATATCCCAGTTTAGGTCACCTAACAGAACAAACTCTGAAGCTAGATGGGGGGCGATCAATTCACAAATGGTGTCCAGGGCACAGCTGGGAGCTGAGGGGGGTCGGTAGCAGGCGGCAACAGTGAGAGACTTATTTCTGGAGAGAGTAATTTTCAAAATTAGTAGTTCGAACTGTTTGGGTATGGACCTGGAAAGTATGACATTACTTTGCAGGCTATCTCTGCAGTAGACTGCAACTCCTCCTCCTTTGGCAGTTCTATCTTGACGGAAGATGTTATAGTTGGGTATGGAAATCTCAGAATTTTTGGTGGCCTTCCTGAGCCAGGATTCAGACACGGCAAGGACATCAGGGTTAGCAGAGTGTGCTAGAGCAGTGAGTAAGACAAACTTAGGGAGGAGGCTTCTGATGTTGACATGCATGAAACCAAGGCTTTTTCGATCACAGAAGTCAACAAATGAGGGTGCCTGGGGACATGCAGGGCCTGGGTTTACCTCCACATCACCCGCGGAACAGAGAAGGAGTAGTATGAGGGTGCGGCTGAAGGCTATCAAAACTGGTCGCCTAGGGCGTTGGGGACAGAGAATAAGAGGAGCAGGTTTCTGGGCATGGTAGAATATATTCAGGGCATAATGCGCGAACAGGGGTATGGTGGGGTGCGGGTACAGCGGAGGTAAGCCCAGGCACTGGGTGATGATGAGAGAGGTTGTATCTCTGGACATGCTGGTTGTAATGGGTGAGGTCACCGCATGTGTGGGGGGTGGGACAAAGGAGGTAACAGGGGTATAAAGAGTGGAACTAGGGGCTCCATTGTAAACTAAAACAATGATAACTAACCTGCACAACAGTATACAAGGCATATTGACATTTGAGAAAGACATACAGCGAGGCATACAGTAATCACAGGTGTTGAATTGGGAGAGCTAGCTAAAACAGTAGGTGAGACAACAGCTAATCAGCTAGCACAACAACAGCAGGTAGAATGGCGATTGATTAGGCAGAGAGGGTCGGATTAACTACACACAGAGCCTAAGTGCGGCTGGGGCCGACAGATAAAACATAAACAAGCAGAATGGATTACCGTGATTAATGGACAGTCCAGCATGCATCAGCTATGTAGCCAAGTGATCAGTGTCCAAGGGGCAGCGGTGGATGGGGCAGGGAAGCTGGACTGGCGAGTGTTATCCAGGTTAGAAAACTAACAATGACCAAATAGCTTGTAGCCAGTTAGCTGGTTAGCTTCTGGAGGTTCTTGAGTGTGTTCTAAAAATGTAAAGATAATAGCGGTTCCGTATCACATTGGGTGAGGCAGGTTACCGGAAGGTATAAACAAATTAAAAATCGAAAAGGGGTAGAAAGTAAATATGGGTTCAGTGAGTGTTTGGGACGCGGCGATTCAGACGGTTAGCAGGCCTGTGCTAACAAGCTAACAGTTAGTAGACGGTGCTAAACACGGTAGCAGTTAGCGGACCGGGCTAAACAAGCTAGCAGTTAGCAGGCCGAATTTGCAAGCAAGGAGATAGCAAGGGCTAGAGAGTTAGCCTTTGGGGACGTCGCGATGGGGGTATCTGTTTATTCCTCTTCATGCAGTGACATCGATGGACCGGTCTGGATATTGTAGCCCAGGAGCTCAAAATGTTCCGTTTGCGATGGGAATCCGGGGATGAAAAATAAAATAAAATAATAAATAGGTCCGTTATGCTCTGGTTAGAGTCGCGTTGTTCGAACTGGCGAGAGCTTTCCGAGCTAAAGGTTAGCTGATGACCGGTTAGCTGAAGACCGCTAGCAATGTTTTGCTGAAGCTGGTAGTTCGTTGGCTAGCTTCAGTTGAGGGGTTCCAAGGTCCGAAGTAAATATAAATACTTTAGGAAAAATAGCTACGTTGGGTGAGGCGGGTTGCAGGAGAGTATTTAGAAGAAGTTGAGGTTCAGCAAAAAGTTTTAAAGATATGTGAAGAAAAAAAACGAAAACAAACGATATATACAAGGGACACAACACGACAATACGTCCTACTGCTACGCCATCTAAACACATCCAACACACACACACACACGCACACACACACACACACACACACACACACACACCACCAACACCCCCCCACCCCCACCCCCCAACACACACACACACGCAACCAACACACACATACACACACACAACCAAGTGTCTGGGTGTTCTTGGCGCTACATTTTTGGAGGGGTTGTCGGGTGTGTCTCGAGGGTCGGGTGGAGGGAGGGAGGGGAGGTGGAAAGGGGGTTGCCTTGTGATGTTGCATTGCCTGGTTCTGATGACCTACCAAAGGGTTTACCCTGTTTGAGTCACAGGAGGCTGCTGAGGGGAGGAAGGCTCATAATAATGTCCGGAACGGAACACATGGAATGGCATCAACCACCTGGATAACATGTGTATGATGTATTTCACTGATTCTGCTGCAGTCATTCCCACCAGCCCGTCCTTCCCCCTGTGGTTGGAGTGGAGTGGGAGAGACACAGAGACCAGGTGGTATGGGGGCCAAGAGGTAAGGGATAGGTCAAAGGTGGTATGGGGTACAGTGTGGGTAACTAAAGACTCAGGTATAACTCTTAGGGTTAGTCCTAGGCCTCAATGACTAGAGGTACTGGAGATTTCGGATTGAGTTATCCACACAACAGATGATAATCAGTATCACAATCTTACAACAATCACACAGCTACTGTATATATAAACCTCACACACACACACACACACACACACACACACACACACACACACACACACACACACACACACACACACACACACACACAACCAAAACCTACACATATACACACAACCAACACTTACACACACATACACACATACACATCCACACAGTCTTGTACAGCTAACCTTGTCGGGACACACAATTCAGTCACATTCAAAATCCTATTTTCCCTAACCCCTAGCCGTACCCTAACCCTAACCTTAACCCAAAAATCTAACCTTAACCCTAAACCCCCTAGAAACAGAATTTGACCTTTGACCTTGTGAGGACCAACAAAATGTCCCCAGTTGGTCAAATTTTTGTTTGTTTGCTATTCTTGTGGGGACTTCTGGTCCACACAAGGATAGTTAAACACATCCAACACACACACACACACGCACACACACACACACACACACACACACACACACACACACACCACCAACACCCCCCCACCCCCACCCCCCAACACACACACACACGCAACCAACACACACATACACACACACAACCAACACAGACATACACGTGCACATACAGTCCCACACAGTGACAGACAAGTTCAAGGGGGGGGGGGGGGTAACCCTACTCAAGTTGAATTTTTAAAGCTTGCTCAGACAAAGGCTTCCAGTCAGGCTGCTGTGAGAACTGGACCTCAGGAACATGACGAGGGTCTGTTGCGTCACACAATGTGTGTGTGTGTGTGTGTGTGTATGTGTGACTGCTCATGAAAAGAAGACGCTTGTTCATCGAAATAAGAGAAAAGAAAAAAGAGAAGAAAGAGTCAACCTCCAGATTACTGCCAGACACACACACTGACTGGGAGATCTGGCCTAGGAGACACACACACTGACTGGGAGATCTGGCCTAGAAGACACACACACTGACTGGGAGATCTGGCCTAGGAGACACACACACACTGACTGGGAGATCTGGCCTAGGAGACACACACACACTGACTGGGAGATCTGGCCTAGAAGACACACACACTGACTGGGAGATCTGGCCTAGGAGACACACACACTGACTGGGAGATCTGGCCTAGGAGACACACACACTGACTGGGAGATCTGGCCTAGGAGACACACACACTGACTGGGAGATCTGGCCTAGGAGACACACACACTGACTGGGAGATTTGGCCCAGGAGACACACACACTGACTGGGAGATTTGGCCTAGGAGACACACACACTGACTGGGAGATCTGGCCTAGGAGACACACACACTGACTGGGAGATCTGGCCTAGGAGACACACACACTGACTGGGAGATCTGGCCTAGGAGACACACACACTGACTGGGAGATTTGGCCCAGGAGACACACACACTGACTGGGAGATTTGGCCCAGGAGACACACACACTGACTGGGAGATTTGGCCCAGGAGACACACACACTGACTGGGAGATTTGGCCTAGGAGACACACACACCCTCTCTTGCTCGTTCTCTTTCTCTCTTCTCTACTAATGCTCTCAACAGATGTTGAGGTGTTCCTCTTGGACATCATCTTCCTGGACCTCTTCCTCCTGGACCTCTTCCTCTTGGACCTCATCTTCCTGGACCTCATCTTCCTGGACCTCTTCCTCCTGGACCTCATCTTCCTGGACCTCATCTTCCTGGACCTCTTCAGCCTGCACTTCTTCAGCCTGTGTTCCTCCTGCACTTCTTCAGCCTGTGTTCCTCCTGCACTTCTTTTAGCCTCGCAAAGTGCAGACACCAGACCTGGGAAACTTGGCCCCTGATACACTGTTACATCTCTCTCTCTCTCTCTCTCTCTCTCTCACTCTCTCACTCACTCACTCACTCACTCACTCACTCACTCACACACACACACACACACCGTCAGTAATCCCTCAGTAATTATTCGGTTGCCAGCCCCCGTCTCTCCTGTCTTTCTTTTCTTCCTTTCTTCCTCTGTTTTTCTTCTGGTTTTTTTTCCAGCTCTGATGACGCACTCACACATAATGAAACTGTTAAGAGGAGTCCGGTGGAGGCTGGCTGGGCTGGCGGGGTGTAAACTGACACCACACCGGGGCACTATATTTACAATGCTCCACTTTTAGACACAGTCTATTAATAACAGTCCCCTCTATTCTCAGGCAGCGGCACGCTGTCACACCATCACACAGCCCAGCATCAGATAGCACAACGCATTTACACACTTCACGCCACCAAGAAGGTCACTTCCTCACATACGCTACACACCGCCACCACTCACCCCTTTCAGGGCATTCCCTCCCCTCCCTCTGCGCCCCTCCACCCCTAAACCCCATCCCCTCTGTGCTCACCCCTCTCACCAATGAGTTTGACCCAGTTAAGGTGTGAGTCTAGGAGGAGAAGGTGAGAGGGGGGAGGAGGAGGAGGGAGGGATGTTCTGGTAGAGGTTGTGTCTTGGCTCACTGTGAGTGTCTGAGAAAGGTGAAGGGGTGAGATGGATTAGTTGGGTATAAAAAGATGAGTGTGATGGTCAGTCACACATAGTGTATGACAGTCTTAAATGATGAGTGTGATGGTCAGTCACACATAGTGTATGACAGTCTTAAATGATGAGTGTGATGGTCAGTCACACATAGTGTATGACAGTCTTAAATGATGAGTGTGATGGTCAGTCACACATAGTGTATGACAGTCTTAAATGATGAGTGTGATGGTCAGTCACACATAGTGTATGACAGTCTTAAATGATGAGTGTGATGGTCAGTCACACATAGTGTATGACAGTCTTAAATGATGAGTGTGATGGTCAGTCACACATAGTGTATGACAGTCTTAAATGATGAGTGTGATGGTCAGTCACACATAGTGTATGACAGTCTTAAATGATGAGTGTGATGGTCAGTCACACATAGTGTATGACAGTCTTAAATGATGAGTGTGATGGTCAGTCACACATAGTGTATGACAGTCTTAAATGATGAGTGTGATGGTCAGTCACACATAGTGTATGACAGTCTTAAATGATGAGTGTGATGGTCAGTCACACATAGTGTATGACAGTCTTAAATGATGAGTGTGATGGTCAGTCACACATAGTGTATGACAGTCTTAAATGATGAGTGTGATGGTCAGTCACACATAGTGTATGACAGTCTTAAATGATGAGTGTGATGGTCAGTCACACATAGTGTATGACAGTCTTAAATGATGAGTGTGATGGTCAGTCACACATAGTGTATGACAGTCTTAAATGATGAGTGTGATGGTCAGTCACACATAGTGTATGACAGTCTTAAATGATGAGTGTGATGGTCAGTCACACATAGTGTATGACAGTCTTAAATGTGTAACCTAGTTTCAGTGATGAGTGTGATGGTCAGTCACACATAGTGTATGACAGTCTTAAATGATGAGTGTGATGGTCAGTCACACATAGTGTATGACAGTCTTAAATGATGAGTGTGATGGTCAGTCACACATAGTGTATGACAGTCTTAAATGATGAGTGTGATGGTCAGTCACACATAGTGTATGACAGTCTTAAATGATGAGTGTGATGGTCAGTCACACATAGTGTATGACAGTCTTAAATGATGAGTGTGATGGTCAGTCACACATAGTGTATGACAGTCTTAAATGATGAGTGTGATGGTCAGTCACACATAGTGTATGACAGTCTTAAATGATGAGTGTGATGGTCAGTCACACATAGTGTATGACAGTCTTAAATGATGAGTGTGATGGTCAGTCACACATAGTGTATGACAGTCTTAAATGATGAGTGTGATGGTCAGTCACACATAGTGTATGACAGTCTTAAATGATGAGTGTGATGGTCAGTCACACATAGTGTATGACAGTCTTAAATGATGAGTGTGATGGTCAGTCACACATAGTGTATGACAGTCTTAAATGATGAGTGTGATGGTCAGTCACACATAGTGTATGACAGTCTTAAATGTGTAACCTAGTTTCAGTGATGAGTGTGATGGTCAGTCACACATAGTGTATGACAGTCTTAAATGATGAGTGTGATGGTCAGTCACACATAGTGTATGACAGTCTTAAATGATGAGTGTGATGGTCAGTCACACATAGTGTATGACAGTCTTAAATGATGAGTGTGATGGTCAGTCACACATAGTGTATGACAGTCTTAAATGATGAGTGTGATGGTCAGTCACACATAGTGTATGACAGTCTTAAATGATGAGTGTGATGGTCAGTCACACATAGTGTATGACAGTCTTAAATGATGAGTGTGATGGTCAGTCACACATAGTGTATGACAGTCTTAAATGATGAGTGTGATGGTCAGTCACACATAGTGTATGACAGTCTTAAATGATGAGTGTGATGGTCAGTCACACATAGTGTATGACAGTCTTAAATGATGAGTGTGATGGTCAGTCACACATAGTGTATGACAGTCTTAAATGATGAGTGTGATGGTCAGTCACACATAGTGTATGACAGTCTTAAATGATGAGTGTGATGGTCAGTCACACATAGTGTATGACAGTCTTAAATGATGAGTGTGATGGTCAGTCACACATAGTGTATGACAGTCTTAAATGATGAGTGTGATGGTCAGTCACACATAGTGTATGACAGTCTTAAATGTGTAACCTAGTTTCAGTGATGAGTGTGATGGTCAGTCACACATAGTGTATAACAGTCTTAAATGTGTAACCTAGTTTCAGTGATGAGTGTGATGGTCAGTCACACATAGTGTATGACAGTCTTAAATGATGAGTGTGATGGTCAGTCACACATAGTGTATGACAGTCTTAAATGATGAGTGTGATGGTCAGTCACACATAGTGTATGACAGTCTTAAATGATGAGTGTGATGGTCAGTCACACATAGTGTTTGACAGTCTTAAATGTGTAACCTAGTTTCAGTGATGAGTGTGATGGTCAGTCACACATAGTGTATAACAGTCTTAAATGTGTAACCTAGTTTCAGTGATGGGTGTGATGGTCAGTCACACATAGTGTATAACAGTCTTAAATGTGTAACCTAGTTTCAGTGATGAGTGTGATGGTCAGTCACACATAGTGTATAACAGTCTTAAATGTGTAACCTAGTTTCAGTGATGAGTGTGATGGTCAGTCACACATAGTGTTTGACAGTCTTAAATGTGTAACCTAGTTTCAGTGATGAGTGTGATGGTCAGTAACACATAGTGTATGACAGTCTTAAATGTGTAACCTAGTTTCAGTGATGAGTGTGATGGTCAGTAACACATAGTGTATGACAGTCTTAAATGTGTAACCTAGTTTCAGTGATGAGTGTGATGGTCAGTAACACATAGTGTATGACAGTCTTAAATGTGTAACCTAGTTTCAGTGATGAGTGTGATGGTCAGTAACACATAGTGTATGACAGTCTTAAATGTGTAACCTAGTTTCAGGGCCAAGTTAAAGATAACATTATATTTTATTTGAAAAAGGCAGTAGAGATGATTATTATTGCTTAGACGATGGCACATAGTGCACCCTGGATGTAAAAGAGAGAGGGAGAATGTAAAGGAGAGAAAGGGAGAGTAGAGGAATCATTGTGGTGACAGTTGACCACGTGACTATATTATTATTTAACCCTGAACTGTCAGACTGAAGAGCTGAACAGCAACAGTACCAGAAAGTGTCCTTCTAACCCCTCTATGTCTCTCTCTATGTCTCTCTCTCTGTTTATCTCTCTGTCTCTCTCTGTCTCCCTCTCTCTCTTGCAGTCTCTCTCTCAATTCAATTTCAATTTCAATTTAAGGGGCTTTATTGGCATGGGAAACATACAGTACCAGTCAAAAGTTTGGACACATACTCATTTAAGGGTTTTTCTTAATTTTTTACTATTTTCAACATTGTAGTATTTATTTAAATTTTCGTTAACCTTTATTTAACTAGACAAGTCTGTCTAATAGTGTATAATAGTATAATAGTAAAATAGTGAAGACAAAAATGATTAAATAACACATATGGAATCATGTAGGAACCAAAAAAGTGTTAAAAACACTTCTTCATTCTTCGAAATAGCCACCCTTTGCCTTGATGACAGTTTTGCTCACTCTTGGCATTCCAGCTTAACCTGGAATGCTTTTCCAACAGTCTTGAAGGATCCTAATCCAAGATGGCGTAGCAGTCAGATGTCTTTGTCTTCATCTTGTCGTGTATATATCTATATATCTGCTGGTGATTCTCTGATCCACCTCTACGCAGATGACACCATTCTGTATACTTCTGGCCCTTCTTTGGACACTGTGTCCAACTCTCCTTCTGTGGCCTCCAACTGCTCTTAAATGCAAGTAAAACTAAATGCATGCTCTTCAACCGATCACTGCCCGCACCTACCCGCCCATCCAGCATCAATACTCTGGACGGTTCTGACTTAGAATATGTGGACAACTACAAATACCTAGGTGTCTGGTTAGATTGTAAACTCTCCTTCCAGACTCACATTAAGCTTCTCCAATCCAAAATTAAATCTAGAATCAGCTTCCTATTTCGCAACAAAGCATTCTTCACTCATGCTGCCAAACATACCCTCGTAAAACTGACTATCCTACCGATCCTTGACTTTGGCGATATAATTTACAAAATAGCCTACAACACTTTACTCAGCAAATTGGATGCAGTCTATCACAGTGACATTCATTTTGTCACCAAAGCCCCATATACCACCCACCACTGCGACCTGTATGCTCTCGTTGGCTGGCACTCTCTTCATATTCGTCGCCAAACCCACTGGCTCCAGGTCATCTATAAGTCTTTGCTAGGTAAAGCTCTACCTTATCTGCTCACTGGTCACCATAGCAGCACCCACACGTAGCATGCGCTCCAGCAGGTATATTTCACTGGTCACCCCCAAAGCCAATTCTTCTTTGGCTGCCTTTCCTTTCAGTTCTCTGCTGCCAATGACTGGAACGAATTGCAAAAATCCCTGAAGCTGGAGACTCACATCTTCCTCTCTAACTTTAAGCACAAGCTGTCAGAGCAGCTCACAGATCACTGCACCTGTACATAGCCCATCTGTAAATAGCCCATCCAACTACCTCATCCCCATACTTTTATTTAAAATGTTTTGCTCCTTTGCACCCCAGTATCTCTACTTGCACATCATCTTCTGCACATCTATCACTCCAGTGTTTAATTGCTAAATTGTAATTATTTTTGCCACTATGGCCTATTTGTTGCCTTACCTCCCTTATCTCATTTGCACACACTGTATATAGACTTTTCTTTTGTGTTATTGACTGTATGTTTGTTAATTCCATGTGTAACTCTGTGTTGTTGTTTGTGTCACACTGCTTTGCATTATCTTGGCCAGGTCGCAGTTGTAAATGAGAAGTTGTTCTCAACTGGCCTACCTGGTTAAATAAAGGTGAATTATTTTTTAAAGGTGTTCTCACATATGCTGAGCACTTGTTGACTGCTTTTCCTTCATTGTCCTGTTGAAAAACAAAGGATAGTCCCACTAAGCGCAAACCAGATGGGATGGTGTATCGCTGCAGAATGCTGTGGTAGCCATGCTGGTTAAGTGTGCCTTGAATTCTAAATAAATCACTGGCAGTGTCACCAGCAAAGCACCCCCACACGATCACACCTCCTCCTCCATGCTTCACGGTAGAAACTACGCATGTGGAGATCACACGTTCACCTACTCAGTGTGTCACAAACACACAGCGGTTGGAACAAATAATCTTACATTTGTACTCATCAGACCAAGGACAGATTTCCCCCGGTCTAATGTCCATTGCTCGTGTTTCTTGGCCCAAGCAAGTCTCTTCTTCTTATTGGTGTCTTTTAGTAGTGGTTTATTTGCAGCAATTCGACCATGAAGGCCTGTTTCACGCAGACTCCACTGAACAGCTGATGTTGAGATGTGTCTGTTACTTGAACTCTGTGAAGCATTTATTTGGTCTCTCTCTCTCTCTCTCTCTCTCTCTCTATTTCGCCTCTCTCTCCTCTCTCCTCTCTCTCTTTCTCCTCTCTCGCTCTCTTTTTCCTCTCTTTCTTTCTTCTCTCTCTTTCTCTCTCTCTCTCTTTGTTTCGCTCATCTCTGAGGCTACAGGTGCGTTGGCCCCTGGCTCACTCATTGTCAACAAAGACATAATTTGTGTGTGTGTGTGTGTGTGTGTGTGTGTGTGTGTGTGTGTGTGTGTGTGTGTGTGTGTGTGTGTGTGCGTGCGTGCGTGCGTGTGTGTAACCGTGTTTTGTTTCAACCTGTGGGTATGACAGAGTGACAAGGTCATGAATATGGTGTGTTTAGCCAACAGCATGTTCACGTCAGTGTAGGAGGCCACTGTTTAAACTCAATGGCACCGCATGCTGTGTGTCTGTGTGGTTCTGTTTGTCCCAAAAACACACACATACAGGGCCGTGGACGCAAGAATACATGACTCAGCTAGCTCCACACAGCCATGGAACAACCCTCAACAGGACAGTCCAGGAGCCAGGGATAGTCATACCATGGTTAACCACAGTAGAGCAAAAAACTGTGGTGTTGTGTGTGTGTGTGTGTGTGTGTGTGTGTGTGTGTGTGTGTGTGTGTGTGTGTGTGTGTGTGTGTGTGTGTGTGTGTGTGTGTGTGTGTGTGTGTGTGTGTGTATGATTTAGTTCCATGTTAGAGCCAGAGCTTTCCAAGCTAGCCTTGTAGTGGTGGGTGGTGTGACAGCGTCACAACTGTTTCCCCTCTGTGATGTTGTACACACACACTCCTCTCTGACGGATGTGTGTGACGATATCACAACACACACAGGAGTAAGAAGGAGGGGGAACAACGTCAGAATACACACGCCACAGGGTCAGACCCTCTCTCTCTCTGACTCTCTCTGTCTGTCTGAGGTCTGTTCCCTCCATTGCGGCTCCAGTGACTGGACACTGGGGACAATAGTGGCCCGTTTCCCATCCCTCCCCTGGGATCCCAGCCCAGATGTGACAGTTCCAGCTGGCCAGGAAGTGGAACCAGACGTGCACGCAGCACAGCCCTGACCACGGCCCAGTGACATCATAGCCCACACCAACATGCACGTGTGTACGCATCACAGCCTCTGCCCAGCACACACACTCTATTTCTGACATCACAGCCTCCGCCCAGCACACACACTCTAGTTCTGACATCACAGCCTCCGCCCAGCACACACACTCTAGTTCTGACATCACAGCCTCCACCCAGCACACACACTCTAGTTCTGACATCACAGGCAGATGACAGACACCCGGAGATGACGTCTCAATTGTAGTTCTCAGGGCTGAGGCATTGTGGGTAGCAATGGGAATCTCTGGGAGTTTTTCCATAACAACTCGACACACACAGGTACACATGAAGACTGGAGCTCTGCTTACACATATTGAGATGGACATACAGACAAATAGAGAGACAAACAGACAGACCTGGCAACAGCTATGAGTTTGAGACAGGGTGACAATTAGAGAGCAGAGGGGCTGCCGTCCTCTCCCTCAAGTATTATTGTGTGTGTGTATGTGTCTGTGTGGTGAGCGTCTGGTGTGTGTGTGTGTGTGTGTGTGTGTGTGTGTGTGTGTGTGTGTGTGTGGTGAGTGTGTGTGTCCATGTGTGTGTGGTGAGTGGCTGATGAGTATATGGTGTGTGTGGTGAGTTTCTGATGAGTATCTGGTGTGTGTGCGGTGTGTGTGTGTGTGTTGAGTGTCTGGTGAGTGTCTGGTGTCCAAGCGTGTGTGTGGTGTGACTCTCAGGCTGTGTTCCTTACTCCAGTGTTCCAGTGTGCTGTTTATCCTTGTAGCAGGTGCATATTTCATGTTCCTGGGAGAGAGCAGCGCGAGGCCAGGATCCTGGTTCCGGGAGCATGCACGGATAATCCCAGCTCTGTCGCTACGATGCACGCTGCAACGGTTTTCCACATGAAGGAACACGGAGCATAGGAGCACCAGGAACACCGGGGGGAGGGCGTCGAGGAGGAGGAAGAGGTGGAAGAAGAAGACAGAGAGTTGTTGTTAGCTCCAGGGCTGCCCTGTGTTTCTGAGAGATGAACAGGCAGGTAGAGGCTATGAGATCTGACAGCATGTTTCTGGCTGCCATCTGATCAGTCGAGCGTACAAGCAGCTTGCTTAAAGCTGGAGTGAACAGATTGTTTCGCTGTGTGTGAGTGTGTGTAAACTAGTGACCGATAGCTGGTGTGTGTGTGTGTGTGTGTGTGTGTGTGTGTGTGTGTGTGTGTGTGTGTGTGTGTGTGTGGATGTGTTAACGTGTGGACGTGTTTAACCAGAATTCACCACAAGAATAGTAAACAAACAAAAATTTGACAAACTGGGAGATTTTGTTGGTCAAATGGTATTCATAGGGGGTTTAGTGTTAAGGTTAGAATTACGTTAAGGGTTAGGAGCTAGGGTTAGGTTTAGGGTTAAGGTTAGGTTTTTGGTTTAGGGTTAAGGTTAGGGTAAAGAGTATGGGTTAGGTTTTAGGTAAAATAGGATTTTGAATGGAACTGAATTGTGTGTCCCCACAAGGTTAGCTGTACAAGACAGAGTGTGTGTGTGTGTGTGTGTGTGTGTGTGTGTGTGTGTGTGTGTGTGTGTGTGTGTGTGTGTGTGTGTGTCAAACGGGCTGGTTTTCTCATCATGCTGAGATGGGATTCAGACAGATCACAGACGCAGCACCATACCAGCTCAAGTCCCCAGGAGGTCAGTACCCCTCTACCCTACGCCCCCTACGCCTTCTCCCCAAGCCCCCTACCCCTCTTCCCCAAGCACCCTACCCCTCTCCCCCAAGCACGCTACCTACCCCCTCTCTCCCCAGAAGGACTGCCCCGGAGAGGTGACAGAGAAACGGTCTCTTCACCCACTCCCTCCATCTCTTCCCATCTCACTTTCTCTCCCTCTCTCCCAAGCTGTCCCCATCCCTGGCATCTCAACGCTCCTGTTTCAACATTCCCATCACAGTCTTCACCACTCACACTACACACCAGCTACTTGCCTCTGTGAAAGTTCCAGAACATTTGTTAGGTCGCTACAAATGTTCTAATAACACAAAAACTATCCAGTCATGCAGAAGATTGTAGAATGTTTGTATAAAACATTCACCTGATGTTACAAGAACGTTTCCAGACACATTTCATCTGTTCCTTAAAGGCTCCCAGAATGTTTCTTTAGGTTCGGGGAACATTATGGTGATGTGCCAGGAGATTCCCAAAACACTAAACCTGTCCAGTTGTGCTGACATTTAGAAAACATTTGTATCAGGGAGCACAAAGCATTCCTTTGATGTTGCAAGAATGTTGACAGAACATACTTTTTGAGGACTTTAAATGTTCCCAGAAAATTTCATTAGGTTGTGGGAACAGTGTGGGTACATTACAAGACATAGGTTCCCAAAACACATAATAATGTTGTAATAATGTTGACAGAACACCTGGTCTAAGTTCTTCAAAGGTTTCCAGAACTTTTCATTAAGTTATGGGAGTTGTAAGAATATTCTTACGACATTCACATAGGTTGCAGAGAGCATTCCCACAATGTTGCACATTTTCCAAATAAGTCCGTTTTTAGGACGTTCATAGCAAATTTGTTTAGGTTCAACATAATATTCCATTGATGTTCACACAATATACATTTGACCTTGTCTTGGAAGTCCTCAGACGACTTCTAGAACATTTCGATTTAAGTTTGACCTAATATTACCACAACAGTCTCAGCATGAACATTCGTAGCTCCTTAATTACCTCAGTGGGCTAAATCAGGGTCACAGAGTGATTATTGTTAGTCTTAAACAAATATGCTTTGAAACAAAAGTATACACCTCACACACATGGTTATGGGCTTCAAAAAAAGAAGACACCTGTACCATGTCAGATATAGAGTTGAAATGTATTACATTTTGAGTTTGCATCCCAATATTACACTTTATATACATCACAGAAGACCGAAATATAACAAACAAAAAATTGACAAAGAAACACAGGATTTTCATCTGGATATTTAAAAGAATCTTTTATCACAATTTCCCAGTTTTTGTAAAGAAACATGGTTAAAGAATATGTGCAGTTTCCAGCTCTGCAGCCAGATCAGTAACCCTCTGTGCCACCAGGTGATAGCTGTGCTATTGTGTTTTGTTCTTCTAATATAGTTCATCAGGACACAGAACACAATTTCAGAGTTATTGAAATGTTTCCATCCTCTTCTTATGCTGTCTACTTG